>NC_066882.1:18299136-18379136 GCF_022985175.1 Labeo rohita | reverse complement strand
TATTTAAAATAACTGCTTTCTATTTGAATATATGTCAAAATGCAATTTATTCCTGTGATCACAGCAAAAAAAAATTTAGCATCATTACTTCAGTCTTCAGTGTCACAAGATCCTTCAGAAATCATTCTAATATGCTCATTTGCTGCAAAACGTTTTTATTATTATTATTATTATCAATATTTAAAACAGTTGAGTACATTTTTTCAGAATTCTCTGATGAACAGAAAGATCCAAAGATCAGCATTTATCTGAAATTAAAAGCTTTTGGAACATTATACATTATACCATTCAAAAACTTCGAGTCAGTATAATTTTTGGGGGGGAATTATAGAAAATAATGCTTTTATTTAGAAAGGTTGCTTTAAATTGATCAAAAGTGATGATAGACATTTATAATGTTACACAAAATTTCTATTTCAGATAAATGTTGTTCTTCTGAACTTTCTATTCATCAAAGAAACCTGAAAAAATTCTACTCAGCTGTTTTCAACATAATAATAAAAAATGTTTTATTTTATTTTTTATTATATTTTCTGAAGGATCATATGATCATATGAAGGATCATTATATTTTCTGAAGGATCATATCACAGGAAAAATACATTTTAAAATATATTCAAATAGAAAACAGTTACTTCGAATAGCAAAAATATTTCAAAATTTTAATGAGAGCAGAAGAGATTTCTTTAGAAAACTGAAAATCTAACAAAAATTTCAAAATTCCACTGTTTTTGTTGTACTTTGGATCAACTAAATGCAGGCTTGGTGAGAAGAAGAGACTTCTTTAAAAACATTTTAAAAATCTTTCTGTTCAAAAACCTTTGGCTGGTAGTGTAAATAAGGGTGCTTTTGTTATGGTATCAAGAACCCTGATATTTTACTGCTGTTGCTAACGCATACTCACAGGGTTGACAGGCTGGAAATCCCTGCCAGGTGCTGTACTGATGTTAGGCATCCTGGGCGGGAAGTGTATGGGCCACCCCTCTAGACCTTGATGGCCCACCTGTACAAACGGGCCACAGTATGGAGGGCTCATCGGGCCATTGGCCGTACCAGAAGTGGGATCAGACGTCCTCCTTTCCTGTTGCCCCTCCAAAACATTGAAAAACAAAATCTAAATAAGTCCCGATCGTCCTTCCGTTTGTCCTTCCGGATTCTACGATATTTGTTGACCATGATCTGTAATAATAACATCATTAAGGCTTCTACCACAAGGTGGAGCCAGTGTGGCACATTTACCTGCTTATGTTGCATTTGCAGTCTCTCTAGTTTACACCTCTCCGCCCGCTCTCTCTGACACTCATTCTGTGCTTGATGAAGCTGAGAAAAAGAGATACTGAATTCAGGATTCTTTCATGTCTCATTATTAACAATCTGAGCATTTCACTGGAGTCATTTCATTGGTTAGAACTGACAGTTTAAGAGTCAGTGTAGCTACTGACCTGATTGGTCAGATTGGTCAATTGACCCTGCAGCCTTTCCACCTGCCGTCTCAGGTCTTCCTTCTCTTCGTTCATCCTCTCTCTGTCACTCCTCTCCTTCCGGAAATCCTCTTCAAAGATTTTCACCTAAAAAAAAAAATGCATGCGATGAGGATGCAAATCTAGAAGAGCTCTGCAGCCATTGGTGCATTTCAGCAGACTGTAAAGCTGAAGGAAGCCATCAAACCTCAAGCAAACTGTATGACTCAGTATGGAACCTTGATACACTCATTTCTTACAAAATGTGTTTGATAAATGAGGTAAAAAGTCTGCAGAATTTATTCATGTAGAGTTTCAATGAGTGAAACCTCAACTCGTAGAGATCCTCTGACAAAATCTGACGCAATGAGAAAACTCAAGCATCTCAAGGAGCTCATTCACTGTTTGAGTTCATCTGACCACAGCTGGGCACTGTGTCATGTTAGTATGAGTGTTACTGCATTTAATGATATTTTATAACTTTTAGTCTGGTCCCTACTTGTTTCACTAACATTGACACCTGAGTCATCAAGTGTTTGTACCTGCTCCTTCAATACAGCTATCTGTGTGTGCAGTTCCTGCTGTCTCAGGTTGGCCACGCCTTCTCCCAGGTTCATGCCTGGCTGGGTGGAAGAGGGAGAGTGGAGGTTCAAAGCCTCCTCTAATGCCTGTAAGAGAGACAATACAATCAGAACTGACGGTTGCTTTTAAAACAAACAAACAAAAAAAAAAACACTAAGCAGCACAATATTAATAAGAAATGTTTCTTTATCGCCAAATCTGCACATTACAGTGATTTCTTATATCAGATATCTTGTATCTCATACAGATGCTGTAAAATAAAATTCCAGAACTTTCAAGGACTTTTCAAGCACTAATTTTTCATCTTCAAGGACTTGAAGACTCATCTTCAATCAGAGACCTTACTCATTGTTTGATGTTTTCTACCGCTTAAGAAAAAAAAAAAAAAAAAAAAAAAAAAAGATCAGCAAAATCGCTCTGAAGTCCCGATCGAAATCAAATGATTCGTGATCCACCCCTGAATCACTTGAAATAAAAAGTCACGAGTTTGAATCAGAGAACTTCCAAAATGCAGCTTCAAAGGGCTCAAAACGATCCCAGCTGAAGAAGAAGGGTCTTATCTAGCAAAACAGTCGATTATTTTAAAACAAAATTACAACTGACATACTTTTTAACCTCAAACCCTGTCTTGTCTAGGTCTGCCTGAACTGTTTTTTTCCGGTTCAAGACAGTTAGGGTTTGTCGAACAACTCCCATCTCATTTTCTCCCTTAACTTCAAAATCGTCCTACATTGCTGCAGAAGTACGAACCCAGTGTTTCCAAAGTGAACATGCAAAGATCAAACACCCTTTACAAAAAAAGGTAAAACAGCGATGTAGGGCGATTTTGAAGTGGGTGGAGAAAATGAGATGGGACTTTTGACATACCCTATCTGTCTTGAATCTAGACAAGACAAGCATTTGAGGTTAAAAAGTATATAAATTGTCTTTTTTTTTTTTTTTTTCTTTCCTTAGATAAGACCTTTCCTCCTCAGCTAGGATTGTTTAGAACAGTGGTTCTCAGATCCAGTCCTTGGGGCTCACTGCTCTGCACATTTTGTATGTCTCCCTTATGTAACACACCTGATTCAGATCATCAGCTCGTTAAAAGAAAGATCCATGACATGAACTGAGTGTGTCAGTTTCAGAAACATATAAAATGTGAGTAGTGGGCCCGAGGACTGGAGTTGAGAACCACAGGTTTAGAGCTATTTGAAGCTGCATTTAAACTCCATTTTGGAAGTTCAAACTCGGAGGCACCATTTAAGTCCACATTATGGAGAAAAATCCTGAAATGTTTTCCTTAAAAAACAATTTCTTAACGACTGAAGAAAGACAGACATGAACATCCTGGATGACAAGGGGGTGAGTAAATTATGTGTAAATTTCTGTTCTGGAAGTGAACTTCTCCTTTAATTCTGTGGATTTTGCATGAAAAGATAAGTGCTTATAATAATAATAATAATAATAATAATAAAAAATTGTCTTTCAATAATTCAAGCACTTTTCAAGTACCTCTTCAGGAATATTGCTTTTTTTTCAAGGGTCTTCCAGGCCATAAATGTCAAAAAGTCATATTCAAGCACTTTAAGCACCTTGTACGAACCCTGTCAGGATCATGTGACATTGAAGACTGGAGTGATGGCTGCTGAAAATTCAGCTTTGCCGCCACAGGAATAAATGACATTTTAACATATATATTCAAATAGAAAAGTTATTTTAAACTGTAATATTATTTCTAGTGCTGTCAATTAATTAAAAAAAATAATCATCACACATTTTTATCTGAAATTCATTCGACCTAATATTAAAGTTTTTAAATATACTTTATATTGCAATAATTTCACATTCAATCTTCAATTTAAATAAGAAACAACATAAGACAGTATATTTTTAATATAATGACTTAATGACTGAAGGTAAATATCACTGAGACCAATATAACTGATGTCTCTAAAAATTTTATCCATTGACTATACCCATTCAACATTACAGTATAATTGAGAGCTATCAATTTTAACATTTATTAGACTTTAAAAAATAACTTCTGATTTAAGTAAATTTAAAACAATCTTCACATAAAGTAGGAAATATACAGAAATTGAATAAAGTTATCAAACACTACATACTAAATCAAACTTTGATGAATCCTTAAAGCTACAAAAGTTACTGATTTCCTGTGTTTTTTTTGTTTTTTTTTAGGTTTTTTAGGTTTTTTTAGGTTATTACGCTGCTATTACTTTAAGAGCTGCCACTGCTGAACGTGACACAAATCTGACACGCATACTCGTAGTTTCATTCATGCTTTAATATGAAAAGATAGAGGCTAAAGTGCTCTCCGCCGAATTTGTGTGTGCATTTGAAGCGGGCATACTACAAGCACAGTATAACGGCTGACAGGACATGTAAACTCATTTTTACTGACATATGGCCTGACCCAGTTCACTGTTGTTCTACTAAAGCTCCCTCATCAGCTGTACCTTTGCCAATGGACCTTTGCCAGTCCTCATTTAGATAGCTAGGAATGTGAATTAGTGATTGTGCTTTACTAACCCTATTGAGCCGTTGGATCTCTTTCTCCTGGTATTCTCTTTGTTTAGTAAGTGGTAGCAACTGGTCCTGCAGGTAACGCACCTTTTGTTTCAGCTCACATGTTTCTGAGGTGAGGCACTCCTTCTCACCCTTTGACAACAGATAGAAATACACTTGTTAACCACCAGAGCAAAACACAGTCACTTTGTCATATCTAGACATTATACGGTCTACAGTTTTATACTGTCTTTAAAAGCATCTTACTACCCACAATTACTTGGATCCCTGAATCAAACTGTCTTTGATTAATCAGGTAAAAAAGTGCAAGATCATTTCCTGTATTGCAATTACAAAAAAGTCTTTCAAAACATGTTTTAGTCAAAATTACTGCGCTACATTTGGGCCTTCAGGAATGTCTTTAAGGTTTACCTGCACGTTGCAAGTATGTTTGTCTTTCCGTAAATATGTTTGTCATATGACTTTGAAATAATAAGAATATGCATGGTATGTGCTGGAAAAAAACAACTCATTATCACACCTGTTAAAAATCACATGACACATGCCAGTCTGTCCACATGAAACTCTTATGACCTTTAAAGCATGTAATATAAAAACCTGTGGTCAAAATCATTTTTTCAATTTCGATATCATACAAATGCATTTTTAATGGCTACATATATAACATATTAGCATCGGACACAAAATTTTAGTGGTATGGAACATCTGTAGTCTTCTGTGGAGGCGAATCATTCTGACAAAACATTTGTAATGCTGTCCATAACTCATAAATAAACTAAAAACCATGAGAGCTGTGAGATAAAGATAAGTAGGCCGTAGATGTGAAAATGAAACCAGCCGTCACATGACGCTGTCTATGACACTTAAAAAATCTATTTATGATTTAACGACTTGTCAGCAGCAATGGCTATATTCATAGCGAAATCAACAGTATTATAATTACACATCTGAAACTCTATTAGACATTTTATCTGTGGCATGCTTGACTGTCCCCTCCGGGGCTGAAGGGAAACTATTGCTGTAAACTAAGAATGTCATATGGTCAGCTAGAGGGAATGACTGGTGCTTCCCAAGAGAAAACTGAAAGCACTGAATGACTACTTGAAGCCTTCATTAAGCTCCACATGGGTGCAAATACCAGCAAAATGTTCCATAAAGAGTAGGAGAAGTTTAAATTAATAAACAAAAATCAAATAAACAAGGGCTTATTAATTGTCTTTTTTAAATAACAGAATAAGGAAAAAAACAGGAAGAGACTGTCTGACAAAAATGTAAAGCAGACAAAAATGTAAAACGTAAAGAGTTTATCTGGGTTAAACCACAATAACAGACTGGTATTGAAATATACACTACCAGTCAAAAGTTTGTGAACAGTAAGATTTTTAATGTTTTTTTTTTTTGTTTTTTTCAAAGGAGTCTCTTCTGCTCACCAAGCCCGCATTTAATTGATCCAAAGTAGAGCAAAAACTTTGAAATATTTTTACTATTTAAAATAACTGTTTTCTATTTGAATACATTTTAAAATATAATGTATTCTTGTGATTTCAAAGATAAATTTTTAGCATTATTACTGAAGTCTCATGATCTTTTTTATTATTATGATGCTGAAAACAGATGAGTATAATTTTTTTCAGGTTTCTTGATAAATAGAAAGTTCAGAAGAACAGCATTTATCTGAAATTGAAATCTTTTGTAACATTATAAATGTCTTTACCATCACTTTTGATCAAGTTAAAGCATCCTTGTTAAATAAAACTATTAATTTCTATCATTTCTCTATCAAAAGCTTTTTATTTCAGATAAATGCAGATCTCCAGACCTTTCTATTCATCAAAGAAAACTGAAAAAAAAAATTTACTCAACTGCTTTAAATATTGATAATAATAAAACCTGTTTCTTGAGCAGCAAATCAGCGTATTACAATGATTTCTGAAGTAATGATGCTGAAAATTTAGCTTTGATCACAGGAATAAACTACATTTTAAAATAAATTCAATTCAATTTATTTTAAATAGTAAAAATAGTAAAAATATTTCACAATATGTTACAGCTTTTGCTGTATTTTGGATCAAATAAATGCAGGCTTCATGAGCAGACTTCTTTAAAAAACATTAAATATATATACACTTTTTTTAATGCATTCAAATTAGCCAGAAAAAACTGAATGAAGAAAAAAAGAGTGAACTTTTCACACAAACCAAAAAGTAATAAATACACATTGACTGTGGGTATGTTGTCTGTGGCTTAGACTAGGATCTACCTGCACATTGTCGATCTTAGACTTTGCGAGGAGGAGTTTTTTGTCATAATCTCTTTGTCTCTGTTCACGCTCTGCTTCGAGCTCAAGCACAGCCTTTTGGGAGTCGGCGAGCCGCTGCCGTAGGTCTGTGATCTATAAAGAAGGGAAAAGTCATAAATTGATGAAGGCTCTTCTGACAGTCTATTTTTGTAAACTGGATTCAGACACATCTGTTAACCGGCCATATTAACACAACATCAATGACAGCAAAAATGTTGTATATTACAATTGGCTTAAATCAGAGTTTGCCTTTATCAGGAGTTTAATAAGGGGCTGTAATCTCCTTTATAGTTGTTTTATGGTATAAATGACAAAAAAAAACAAATAAACCACAAAAACAAAGCAATATAAATAACAAATCATGCAGTTGTTTTTGTTCCACTGCTGTGAGTTTTAACACGAACCCCCCATGACGACAGAGGATGCGTGTAGAGAAACAGCCCCGGTATGCTTTTTTTATTCTTTCTTTTTTTTCTCTCTCCTCTATCAGACCGAGCAGATGCGGAGATGCAACAAGCGTCACTATCTCTAGGCCGTGAGATCACGCGGCTTTGCAACCTTGGCCAGCCCCTACGGCGAGCCACAACAGGAAGACAGTGGGTACGGGCGAGGTGAGGGAAATTCTACCAGAGGTGTGACAGGAGGGGCCTGTGGTCTAGTGTGCAACTCTGTGACACACACAGAATTGCTTTCCATTCCTTTGCCCCAACAGCATTTCCACCGCCACCCAAATGCAGTAACAAGGCCTGTCAGCACCCTTCACGTTACACAGGAATTTCATGTGATGATTCATATGCTTCGATCTCCCACCATTCACACACCGGCTGCTCGGACTCATTAAGCAATTGCTGTTTCCTAGTAAAGTGATTCATGTTTCTTTATGTTTCTTTTTTTACTATCAACAAGATGAGCCACAAAGGTTACAAGGCCAACTGGAACATATTTATAGAGCATTTCTAGTGCATACGTTGCCATGTACCTTCTGCTCAAACTGTGCCTTCATTGAATTCCACTGAATGTCCCACTGTTTGTTCACCTCCAGTACCTGAGAAAGGTCAAATGCAAGAGTTTACACGTCAGAGTCAAACGGGAAACTATGACAGCATTAAAGCAAGCATAAAGAAAGCAGGGGACCTCCAGAAGGTTCTTACATCTTTCCTCTGTTTCTCCAAAAGCTTGATTTTTTTCTCGTACACCTCCGGATCGCAAGTCTTAGATGGTGTTTTTTCCACAGCTTTACCAGACTGTGAATTAAAAAATAATAATAATAATTTAAAAAAGGGATGACCAAGTCAACACTAAAATGTTAACATTTTCAAACAATTATAAGCAAAGATTTAGACTTACAAAAACAGATAAATAAATGACAATAAAAATAATGACAAGCGAAAATCTAAAATAGCTCTTAAATTAGCTTGTTTTTTGAATAATTACTGGTAAAACCTGAAGAATAAATAATTGAGAATAACTCAGAATAAATTAAGAATAACTGGAATTAATGAAGAAGAACTTTTTTGTACAGGGTAATTCCATGCAAGAGTCAACCTTGCCATGAAAAAATTATTTCACTATACTGATAGCACAGATGTCAACATTCGGTGGTTCAAATATTCATGTGATGTCTCTCAAAGTTTTTAAAACATTTTTTTTTTTTTTTTTTTCATTTTTAGTGCATGATTTTCCATAGTCTGGTAAGTGCTATTTTCAGGCTTGTCACACCTCTCATAACAGTAACAGTACATATTCCTCAAATAGACACATCAAGATTAAAATTAAGTAACAATTATATGTTCTGCAAAGAGCCATCGCTTCTCTATTTGTTGGGTATTATTGCGTCTGGTTTTTGGCATTTTAATTCATAGAAATCCTACAAAGTATATAGTCTCTCAAAAACAGTGTCCTTTTTTGATTATTTCCCTTTTTTAACATAGAAAACTTGTGCATAGACTGATATTTTTCTGATGTTTAGACTCCAACAAGGATTTATTCAAATATAAACAGATGGTTCGGCATATTGGTAACACATACATTCTCTAAGCATTTATATGTCACATCCATAACACAAAATGTCACATCCATAATGCTGGATTTGCCCTAAAGCTTTAAAAACATTAAACCAAGAGACACTACAGTATAATCCCTCACTGTCAAATAAAAAAAAGTGACCAATAAATAATTACCAAATATGCATCCATTCTATATCTTTTCAGCAGAACTGAAACTCAGTATGAATTGCCTTCCCATTAAATGTCAGAAAATATCCCTGCTAGACTTTAAAATGAAAACTGATAACATAAAATTGCAATTAGTTGCTGACCGACCAAAGAACACCAGAATTTTCCCATCATCCTACAGTACAGCAGTCTTTAGTTTGAGTCAGAATGTAACACAATGACCATGTGCATTGTTCTTCAATATTTAGTCATAACGTGAAAAAAAGCCCACAAATGAGGAACTTATACAGAAAGACCATTGAGGAAGAGCAGCAAGGTGGTATTCCCAAAACTAAACTAAGTGGCAAAAGTGACTCAATAAGAAGCCTCTTAATTTAGAAACCAGGGAGCAATTTGCACATTTTTTTCTAAGAACTCCCACTGAAAAAGCTCAGACACAAAAAAGCAACTAGACCGCAACGTCGCTAGTCTGAAAGGGAAATTAAAGACAAAAAAAAAAACCCAACACAAATTTAGAACAGCACCAGGAATTCTATGATGATGTCATCTGAGATAAAGTGGTTCATGGGAAAAAATAACAAATAAAAAAAAAGGGCACACCTGCTGAGTCATGGTCATTTCCACCTTAGTTTTGGCTGTCTCTTCTTTCACTGGCTCCTCCTTAGGGCTTGGTTGCTCAGTAGGTGCTGCCTGGGCTCCTCCATTGACCTGCTCCTTCAGTTTCAAATTCTCCTGCCTGAATACACAGAAACAAAATCACAACTAGGAAATGAATAATAAAATAGCAGGATTCTCTATTTGACACACTTAGAGAACAGATGGAAAGACCCCTCACTTCCAGCAAAGCAGGAAACACTGTGGCCCCTTGTGATATCGTCACAGTTTACTCACACTGACTCTTCTCACAGGTTCATAATGGGCTTTTTTGCTTTTAGTTGTTCCATGAGCAAATGAAAGGATGATGTTATGATAATGAATACAAGTGTGAATTAAATTACCTCAGCTGTTCCAAATCACGGTTACGGTACTGGAGGTCCTCCTCCATTTTTTTCCGAAGCTCGTTGTTCTCCTGTCTTAATTGTTCGCAGAGTGTCTAGAGATGAGAGCGAATTAAATTCTCAGCAAATCAAACCTTGATCAATTCACATAATTTACAGCAAATACAGAAGGCTAAAAGGTGTCTCACCTGTAGGAGAGATGTTCTCTGCTCGTTCTTCTGGACCTTCGATGATAAATGGTGGAATTCCACAGCCATGCGGCCCAGGTGAGCCAGCAGCTGGTTAGGATTGGACTCTTCAGCAAATACACTAAAAGAACTCTCCAGTCGCCGGAGTTGACTTGCCAGCTCCATGTTCTCCTGTGGCAGGTGCATTACTCCAGTCTGCATAGCCATAAAGCAGAGTTTACCTAAATATTCTTCCCAAGCAGAAGGGATCAAGTGGCACATTTACTGTCAATCCCTAGATCTTCCCCTATACACGAGTAGAGCACTGCGAAACCATAAACTGAAAGTGAAAAAACCCTTAAATACCTCTACATGAATATTTCCAGTTTTGCAAATTTGTGAACATAAGTTTTTGTAAACCTAACCAAAGAGGTATTCCATGAACTGATATACACGCATGAGTTTTTCAGTCTATCTGCATGCTAACTAAATCCTGGAGTTTCCCTCTTAGTCATCCAAGGAACAGCCTCATACAGATACGTTGATTCATTATGATGAACAAATCCCTGATAAGGAAGGGCAACAAGAAACAGCTGAGCAACTACAGTGACTGGAATGTGTCACACATAACTTACATGCGTGGCACAGAATGACAGAACGCGGAATGTTCGAAACGGAGCAATAAACCAGCAAAATACACACCGAGTTCTCGCACGTGCGGTCGGGTGACTGTAGCTGCCCAGGATTTCCTAACATCCCTAAAACTCACCGTCTGGGTTTCCGAGACCGTCTTTTCTTCCATATTCACCACCTCAAACTCAGATGAACTTTCCTGTAAACACAAGAATTCACAGTGTTGCAACACTTGTTCTGACCGTCATACCAGATATCAACTTGTAAAGAATATTTTACAATTCACAACTAAGGAAAACAACGAAGTTACATTCACATTAGATTTTCACAGCATGCTGCGAAACAACATGCTCACGTTTAACAGTCGAAACCAAAAATTATTCAGACACTAGATATAATCTTTGATATTTTTTTCTTTTACTAATGGGTGCAGGACACTATAGTTCATTTATGTAAGTGAGGATATCATGAAGTAAACTGACATATTCAAAAAATCTTCATACAATGGACTACCAGTAAAATTGATTTAAAAAAAAAAAAGAAATTGGGACCAAAAATTTTATTTGACACTTTGACCTGACCATGTTTTGTTCCATACTTTTCTATCAAATTTATCTGACATTATTAGGATGAAGTTGTTCTGACACAAACTGGAAGTTATAGTCCCAGTGTGGGATTTTCACAACAACAAAGGTATAATGGTAATTCAACAATTTATAGCATGTTATGATAGTCATTTAAACAGTATGAACAGTATGAAATGGGATTTAAACAGACAGCAATTCACAAAACCGAAAGTTACATTACTGTGTTACATAACATCACTGAATTGTGACCTCATGGTATCATATTCATAGAATGTTTCCAAAAGTTTCAGTAGAAGTGCTTACAGTTGCCTCTGGTTGTAAAGTATTTCCAGTTAAACAATCCCGAGATTCTTGTCTTTCTGTTGTAGGATGAGCGTGATGTTTTCCATGACCTAAAAAAAAAGCCACAATCACAAAAGATCTGGTTAAAGAACAGGTCTCTCTGGTATCAAAACCTTCACTGACCTCACTCCATGATATAACTGTACCTTGTGTGTCTGTCTGAACAGGGGTGCCCATGCACAGACTGGAGGCAAAGCTGGTCGTGGACGACTTCAGCGCTTCGTTATCCCTCACCAGCTCCTCTACCCTCTTCCGAAGCTTGGCCGCCTCTGTCTGAGACTCCTCTAACAGGTCTCCTACCAGTCACGAGAAAGACAAACAATGGGTTACATGACAAAGGCTATCTGCGCACGTCAAATGTTGGATTTACTGCAACACAGCGCCAGCTGCTAAAAGCAGAAAATCCAGAATCGCTTCATTTTTGATCCAACAATAGACCTTGAAGTCTAAATTAGCAACACATGATGCCGCTCAACTAATTTAGGGGTATGATGACTCAGATGCCCAGAATGAGCAACGTCTAAGGCATTTAACTATATGGAACCTCAACTTGGTCACTGGCAGATGTTGAAATTGAAAATATTAAGGTGATCATTATAAAATCTTCACAGGTGGCTTATATTAACCGAAGACGCCAGATCAATCAGGTTTTGATACTCAAAGTCATTAAAAATAGGTGGCAGTTTAGGATTCCCTCACCTAAACTCTTCAGACCTTTCATTCTCTCCCTCAAAACGGCGTTTTCCTCTAGCAGCTGTCTGTAGCTGAGGCTGCTGGCCTCGTCTTTCACCTGGCAATCGCTCCCACCGGGGTCATAGATGCGATACGGGCCTTTTCCCTCCATCTGTCACCCCCGTCACTTACCAAACATGTTTCCCTGTACTAAAACAAAAAAAATCAGGTGGTCATTCATTCGTGTGTGCTGTACAGACAGGTTAAACAAAACTCTCAGATTAACACTGTAACATGAACTGCCGGCGTGGAAGTGCGTAAATATTGTTGATTTGCAATTCAAAGAGAGGTATTTGAATAATGGCATCTTGGGGATTTCTCTTTGGCTATTTCAAGACAAAGATTTGAATGCACATCTTTGATATCATAACTAAATTTGTCATAGCAGTCAATGAGTTTATGATTTTCCCATCAGCATTTATTAAGTCAATCAACCAAGACCAGCATAAAGCCTCACTTCCATATAACCGTGACAAATGACATTTACACTGACAGATCAAACCAGCAGCCAAACAAAGGAATAATCATGTGCCACCAGACTCTCTCATACCCTAGTAAGACCATTATTTCTCAAAAACAAGCGCTTGAATAGCACAAACACAGCCACCTACCTTTACAGCAACTGTAAACTCAACTAAATCTAAAGCTAAACCCTTTCACTTTCCTTTCCATGACAAGACCTGTTTAAACAGCTCTGTGGCAGTGTCAACATCACGCTGATAGGTGATCTTAGACCAGAGGAAACCTTATCTAGAGGATCATGTTTATTTCTAATCCCCTCCAAGCTCTTAATCAACAGCTCTCGAATGACTTGACTAAACAATACGACCTCAGACACAGTATGGAAACCTTGAGCTTTTATTAAGAATGAGCCGAAACCCCCTACCCACACAAGGTCAAAGCCAACGTATTTTGTATTCTAAATAAATGACTCACTTTCAAAACAAATATCTGATGCTATTAGCTTAGCATCCGGCTAACAGCAGGTGATGTGTTTACCACGCTAGCAGACAAAAGCTTTCACGCTAGCTCCCTTTAAAGCCACAAACAGGACCCAAATACGCTCAATAATGTCTTACGAGAGGATAAAACATAGCGGTCGCACGATGACGTTTAGACATACCTGTATTTCACCGTTCGTTTTTTCGTTTTTAATGAAAAGAGGAGCTCTTTCTGTACCTTGACGGAGACGCGTCTTTGATCGGCCGGAGGTTTGCGGAAGTGGTTCGCGGCGCGAGCTGGGAAATTCCGCAGATGTAAACAGAGCCGCGTTCACTCTAGTGATGGGAAGTCCGGCTCATTTCCGCGAATCGGTTCATTCAAACGGTTCGTTTGGTAGAACACAATTCAGTGATTCTTTCACGTCAGAACGTAATTGCGCCATCAAGTGGTCCCTTATTACACGCTCTGAAACGTTCAAATAAAGACACATTTTGGCATGTATTACATGTATTTTTCAAGTTTTAGTAATAGGGGTGTTTATTGTATTTCCTGTTTCCAGCTCAGTTTGCTGCAGCAAGCGTTTACTGGATGTTAAAAACATCCTGTCATGAACATAAATAGAATTTGCTTTGACAATACTAAAACCAACGGGTTTGTATGCTTTGATAATATGCTGTTTATTAAGATAATTTATTAACGTCATAAGCAGGCCACAAACATATTTCCAGTTCTTTAATATCTCTCAAATTAGACAAATCCGAACACTTCAACCGGCTCACGACGAATCGATTCCCATTACGAATCGCTCAGAACGATTCAGTTCAGTTCTCGGATCGAACCATTATTGTATAAATGACAAAGATTCAACTCAACTGAACAATTCGTTCAAGAATCAGGCATCGTTCGTTCGCTCGCACACGTTCGCAATTTAGTTAACTGTTAAATAACCTACTACAAAAATTAGTCATCTTTAAATTTTATGATTGATTGTCGTGTTTTGATAGAACATTGACTCCAAATGCGTCTGTTGTTCATTTGACGTTGCTGTTTGACCGCCCTGGTTCTTATGTCTAATGCCGTGTGAAAACGTTAGTGATTCATTTAAAGCCTACCAAAAAGCGTATGTGTGACCCTGGATGACAAAATCAGTAATAAAGGTTAATTTTATGAAATTGAGATTTATACATAATCCGAATAAATAAGTTTTCCATCGATGTATGGTTTGTTAGGATACATCTGGAATCTGAGGGTGCAAAATTTGAGAAAAAAAAAAGAAAATTGCCTTTAAAGTTCAAATAAAGCTCTTAGCAATGCATATTACTTATCAAAAAATTAAGTTTTGATATATTTATGGTAGGAAATTTACAAAATATCTTCATGCAACATGATTTTTGCTTAATATCATAATGATTTTTTGCATAAAAGATAATTGTGACCCATAAAATGTACTGTTGGCTATTGCTACACATATACCCATGATACTTATGACTGGTTTTGTGGTCCAGGGTCACACGTTTTTAGTCGTTCGCAACAGCACAGAATAGTTTACGTGTGTGGGTAAGATGTAGTAAGTATTAGATAACTTGTTTAAGATGTACTTTTAATTATAAGAAAAGGTTGCAAGGCGTCTTTTACACTTTATTTACAGTTGGCCCACTTATTACAGTGATAATCCACCTGGAGCCGATTAAAATTAGACACACACAATGGCACGGACACATAAAATGCACTTTATCAAATTTATTTTTGTTAACAAAACAAGTAGTTTTATAAAGAATATGCATCTTATTGTATCTTTGGTGTCTTATTTTTGACCCCACAGTATATACAGAGACTAAATGTAGTTAGCTATGCATTCATTGTTCAACCTAATAGTGATTCAGAGGTCTCTCATACTTACTCATGCTGGTGTGAGTTATCTTGAAATCTTTAATTAGTACTGCAGGAAACTAAATTGGCTGCCTCAGCTGTTCTAAACCCCATTAGTTAATCTGAAAATTAAAAACAAAAATGTAAATAAAAAAATTAATTCTATGAGAAAATTAGAAGTTGTGTTCATTTCACTAGTACATGAAGAAATTATGAAATTTACATGGAAACAGAAAATGAGACGTCGAA
This sequence comes from Labeo rohita, assembly GCF_022985175.1. Taxonomy (NCBI): domain Eukaryota; kingdom Metazoa; phylum Chordata; class Actinopteri; order Cypriniformes; family Cyprinidae; genus Labeo; species Labeo rohita. The sequence goes on along the minus strand of NC_066882.1, from coordinate 18,363,574 downwards.
TTGGGTAACAGAAGAGTTGTCATTATTGGTCAATTCTGGAAGTTCAGCCATTATAAGTAAATGACTGCAGTGTTTGTACATCGTAAATACTTTCAGCATGCTTAACATAATCACTTCGCTAAGGTAGGTATGTCTGCGTTTATACTACAGTATGATGTACAGTACCTATTTAAACATACATTAGAAAATGCTTCGGAAATACAGTCATGATGAAACATGCTTGGCATATTAGGAATTTTATTGTCAAAATATTCCAGTTCGTACAACAGCCTACTGACAGGAAAAAGCTGTTGTGAATTTATAAGAAATTTTCCTCCATTATTTTCAGGATGTTTCCAATGATACCATTACCGAAAACAGAAACTGAAGCTCATTATGAAAGTAAACAGATGGATGTCTTTTATGACCCTTGAGGTTAACTTCAAGAAAATTAATCAATCATAAGAATTCTAACAATAAGTTACTGGGTCATTTCAAACTGTGCTGTATCACTTTCCTTTATTACTTTGACCATAACCATCCTGTTTTGAATTAAAGTTCATTACATTTGCTTTATAATTAATGCAAAAAACATTAACCAGATATTTTTTGCCAGTAATCCAAGTATGAGTTTAGTTTCCATCATCACAACACCATAGAACAATAACATTCTAACAGGAAATGTAATGCAACTATTTTTGACATTTTTTTAGTATCATTGATAAGGCAGCCATCACTATAATTCAAAGCGATTACCCTAACATCCTCTTTGTAAATCTTAAACTACATTAAAAATAAACGGTGACATCTTGAGGAAATTTACCATTGTGGTATTAAAGATTAACATCACACACGTACTGATTCTGCCACATATACTAAATGTGTGTGATAAGTGGTTACCTATCAAAATAAATAATGCAAAAAGCAAAATACTTGTAATATGATTTATTTCAAATAGCAGAGGTCACCAGTCAAACAGCTTTAAAACTTGTACAACTGCATGTAGTGTCAATTTGAAATATATAAATGCACTCAAAGACATCAATTAAAAAACAAAGCACTTTTTAAAAACTTAGTCCAGTTTGAATGGATACATAAATAGCTGACTTTTAGTAACATTTCCTTTGAAATGTACTACTGCAAACAACATCATCATCAAAAAATAAATTCCCATTTGTCACAGCTTTTATGGAAATCCAAATGTATTGATCTGCTGATATAATTTCCTATTTTTATCCAAGCTTTAAAAAGATACAGCAATTTTCCTTCTATTAGTAATAATAGAAAATAAAAAAATTATAATTACTCACCTACACATTATACTTGTGTCCGAGAGGCGTTTTTTAAGGAAACTAGTGGCAATGGGGGAAGCGTTTGCTGTGTTTTTAAACAGAAGGGGGAATTCCCACATAGTGAAAGGCCCTGATATTTTTTTAGCTCAAAAGTGGGACCTGGTATGCGTCCAGGAACTTGAGTCTGCTTAGCTAAGCGTTACCAAACAACATATATAATCTAACAGTAACACAGCATATTTTGATTGTTTACAACGTTGTAGTATGTTGTAAATGAAGGATTATTGCATCAAATTATACTTCATAACTTCATCATAACTTCAAATCAGCATTTTAATTCCTCACTCTACATGCATTTGCCTTGAAATTGTTGCATTAATAAAGTTCAGTGAAGAACACAACTCATAAAACAAGTATAACTGCACTTTTTGTCTTTCAAACATGTTTAAACTACAAAATGTACATGCACAACGAAAAGTGCACTGATAAATAACCTTTTCCGATGCAAAATTGCATGCATCTTTTGCAAAATTAACAGAAAGTACACTTTATTATCTCTTCATGTTGTTTAAGTTTTGTCTGCATAGTAACCTTTTGTCACCTTTGACATTAAGCATTTCGTAACGCCCTGGGTAGTTCAGTTTTGTCTTTGCTTTTGCATGTGCAACTGTTCACACACAGTCGAAAATACCATTATGATAGTGTATTTGATGTTTTGTTCTGAATTTAACAATGTTATTGCTATTGCAGACATCATCGATGGTGACTGGGATGTTGGTCTACTTGCAGGGGATTTCCTAGCCCCACAAGCTTTTTTCTTCTTTCCTCTTTTAACTAAAGATGGCCTGACAACAGCTGCGCTCACACAAAGACACGTCTGCACACACACAAACACACGCGTGCACGCACGCATACCAATAGCTGCAGAAAAGAGTATAATGAATTGATGGTTCGAAGACTCGTTTTTGACATAGGAAGGCTGTTGTACGGAAAAAGACCCGTCAATGCCTCTTCTCACACTCTAAAGTCAGCAGATCACAATACTGTTGCTGTTTGCTAACTGGGAAACATCTCTTAAAGCTGGTGCGAAGCCCAAAAGAACATATGTGTTAAAGTTTAATTTAAAGAAGAAAAAAACCTCTCCAAAATGGTGCATGATATGTAATTAATGTGTGACGTGCATTGAGAAATCTAATAAAAGCAATGTATTCAAAGCAGACACTAGGGTTCAGCAAGCATAGTAGTGTTTTTTTTTTAGAACGTCACTGTGCTTTTTTAATCAACGTCATAATGCGTGATTTATCTTTTGAAATGTAAATAAAATCTACCGAGCATCAAATATCACATTTACCATCTGCAATTTATAACCAAGACATTTCCTATTCAGAACAGAGTTGCATAGATTACAACCGGAGGGAATTTCCTTATGTGGTGCATCTGTAATGTAAATAGAGTTAATGACTGATCTGAGTGAATCAGCTATTCAGACCACTAATGAAAATAAGGACGTGAGAAACATCCTCTGTGCTGAAAGAAATACTGGATGTTTTAGGCCAGTGGTTTTCAACTTCTTCTGAATGCAAAACGGATCAAAGGGTCACGAACAGCGGCTGAAAAACCGTCAAATGCAAGTGATTAAATGCAACTAGTGATATAATCATGCACAGGTAGAAGAGCAAAATAAATATGCTTTTAAAAAATAGATGAGGAAGCGTTTCCTGTATCTTGCTGTCAACGGAAAATTAATTTGTCACCTGTAATAAAAAACTACACAGAATCAAAGAAAATCTAACCCAGTCTACATTAAAAAAAAAAAAAAAAAAAAAAAACTATTTTCCTGAAATGAGCATAAACATAATTTTGGCTAACAGCAATTTGTTTAGTGAATTATTGGCTGAAAACACCATTAAATGTCATTTACACCATCACATGATAGAGGGTTTGCACATAGTCACAGTTTGGTCAGTAACCCGGATGTGCGGCCACATTGAAGATACTCTGATGTAAACAACTGCATTGATTGCATGGTTAATGTACTACTGAATATGTTGTTTTGCTAATTTACGCTGTCTAAACCATGGAAAAAACATGTGGACACTGCTAAATCATATAGAGAAGGACTTAGTAAGCAGTAAAGGGCGCAAAATTTTGACAAACTAAAGTTAATAGGTGGTAAAGATATGTATGAGCAGGATTAATTAAGATATTAGCTTAAAGGAGTCATCGGATGCCCATTTTCCACAAGGTCTTAATGAAAAGTCTATAATATACTTTAGTTAAAAATTCTCAATGGTTGTGTAAAACAACACCCTTTTTACCTTGTCAAAATAAGCTCTGCAAAAACATCTCATTCTGGTCGAGGCTGCTTTAAATGCAAATGAGCTCTGCTCGCCCCGCCCCTCTCTTCTCTCTGTGGAAAGACGAGCCTGTTTACTTTAACCGCATTTAGCCGCTAATCTTGCTAACTAGTACTTTACTAGGAAAGGCGATTGCAAAGATTCATAAAAAACCCTTATACTCACTTCTGCTGTAAGTGAAGCTGGATCACGAATGATTTGTGCGAACATAGACGGATATATGTAGATCGGGAGGTGCACTCCCTTCCCAAACAAACGTCACCACTGCATCTTCAGCGGCTCAGATGTCGGGAGTAAATGACGACCACTACGTTTATTATTACATCCAGCAACACAACACCTCAATCGCTCAATCGGAGATATTCTTGTCTAACTTACATCCCTGCTCCAGCATCGAAACAAAGAGGGCAGACTGTTACAACTGATCTGAGGTAAAACACTCATGTCAATCAACTATCGTGGGAGCGGCCTCTGTGGGTGTGACGCAACAACGACAGGCATCTGAGAATGGCTCGATTTGAAAAGGGGATATTATTTTTACAGATTAATTAAAAACCACTGCGTGGATTTTTATCATTATAGGGTAGATTTGTACATACACTGCCGACACACATTAATGTTCAAACAACATGAAAAAGTGAATTTAGCATCCGATCACCCCTTTAATATTTCACCTCTCTGAACAAACATGAATGTTGTCAAGATTCTTGCCCTGAAAATCCTGGTTCAGTTTGGCCAACAACAAACACCTTTTGTTCCTCAGACAGTTTTTTGCACCCTTCTCCTTGATTTGATATAACTTTTGGCAGTCTATAGTACTCCAAAAGTTTTTCCTGGTCCGACCGATACAGCCCAAAACATGACAACAATTAACCATTTTCAACCATTTTCACAAATTTTCGCAATTTTGTTAGTTTCTGTGTAATTAATTACATTCAGTGCTGCCAATATGGCTGATTGATGACGCGTCGTGAAAACACTCTATTATAAACACACTTTGCAGTTTTGTCGCCTGTTGCTTTAAATGCAAGGAAACAGGATGGATTCCGATTGGCTGTCAGTGTTTTTGACGTTCATCGGCTAAAAAAAATCATTCTGGAAATGATTCCAACAAATTCTTTCTTTCTGTGCCAGCATCATTATAGTTGTGGTGCGGACTCGACTCTATCTTTATTCTTCAACACGGAAGTAAGACAATGGGCGAGACTTCCGTTTCATTAGCCGCTATATGGAAATAACAAGAAGAATAAAAACGTGCAGTAAATGGTAAAACCGTTTCCACTACAAACCACTGTGTTCATAATTAAGATAATACATTAAAATAAAATAGTAAGACACACCTAGCTGCAATATCAAGCAGCAAAACAAGCTGTCCGAAAGCCAGAACTATGAAATTTACAAATGGCCGCACCCACTCTTATGGCAAAAATAAGAAGGGTATTTTATACAGTCATGGCCAAAAATAACTGCACTCTTGCGATTCTGTCAGAAGATGCAACACTTCTTTCAGAAAATTGTTCCAATTGCAAATGTTTTGGTATTCATATGCTTATTGTTTTTGTTTGCACTACAACAACACACAAAAAAAAAAAATCTGAAGAAAAGTCAAACTAAAATTTTACACAGAACTCAAAAATAGACTGGACAAAATTATAGGCACCTTGTCAAAACTGTAAGAAATAACTGCTTTTCAAGCATGTTATGCTCCTGTAATTTGTATTTAGACACACCTGTGGCAAGTTACAGGTGTGGGCAATAGGTGAGGGGAGTGAATAACCAGTGTTTTCTCCACCCTCAATACCACGACTGAGGTGAGTCCCTTGAGCAAGGCACCGATTCCCTCAAATACTCCCCGGGCACCGCAGCAATAGCAATATGGGTCACCATACTTGGCCACACATCACGTCCTTTCCTTCCTCAAATTGGAGAAAAGTTGACTCAACCTTTGTTTTGTGTGTCACATTGAGCATGGATAAAAGAAAGAAGTGTAAAGAGTTGTCTGTGGATTTGAGAGAAAAAATTGTGGAAAAACATGGACAATCTACAAGGATACAAGTCCATCTCCAGAGATCTTAATGTTCCTGTGTCCACTGTGTGCAATATCATCAAGAGGTTTACACCTCATGGCACTGTAGCTAACCTCCCTGGATAAAGATGGAGGAGCAAAATTAATGAAAAATTACAATGGAGGATTGTTCGAATAGTGGATAAAGAACCCAGATTGACTGCCAAACAAATTTAAGCTGACACAGGGTACAACAGTGTCAGCTCACACTATCCCTCGAAAAAGGATGCTATGGTAGGAGACCCAGGAGGACACCACTGCTGACACAAAGGCATAAAAAAGCAAGACTGGAGTTTGCCAAAACTTATGTGACAAAACTACAATCCTTCTGGGAGAATGTACTGTGGACAGATGAGACAAAAGTAGAGCTTTTTGGTAAAGAATATCATGGCACTGTTTACAGAAAAAGAAATGAGGCCTTCAAAGAAAAGAACACAGTCCCTACAGTCAAACATGGTGGAGGTTCAAAGATGATTTGGGGTTGCTTTGCTGCTTCTGGGACTGGATGCCTTTACTGTATGAACGGTATCATAAAATCTGATGATTACCAAAGAATTTTGGGGCACAACGTAGTGGCCAATGTCAGAAAGCTGCATCTCCACTAGAGGTTATGGGTCTTCCAGCAGGACAATGACCCCAAAGACACTTCAAAAAGCACTCAGAAATGGTTACAAACAAAGCGCTGGAGAGTTCTGAAATGGCCAGCAATGAGTCCAGATTTGAATCCCACAGAACACCTGTGGAAACCAGTTGGGAGAATGTATCCTTTAAATCTGAATGACCTGAAGCAGTTTGCAAAAGAAGAGTGGTCCAAAATTCCAGTAGAGAGGTGTAAGAGAAGTGATTGATTTCAGTTATTTTTTCCAAAGGGGGTGCTACCAAATATTAAGTGCATTTTTGGGGTTCTGTGTGGAATTGTATCAGATTTGGCTTTTCTTCTGTTTCTTTGTGTTGTTCCAATGCAAACAAAAAAATAAACAAACATGTGAGTATCAAAACTTTTGCAACTTCAACAATTTTCTGAGAGAAGGGTTGTATTTTCTGACAGAATTGCACGGGTGTTGATATTTTTAGCCATGACTGTAGTTATCATCCATGGAGTAAATGGGCCTTAAAAAACAAAACTCTGTTTTCCTATCCACCCTTTTCTTGCCGTGAGAGTGTGTCTGGCCATTTGTTAATGTTATGGTTCTAGATTCTCATCTCATCCGCACCCACCTATTTTTAGCAGTACAAAACACCTCATTGTGCTGCTTTACATTGCAAAATGGTGTCTTACCATATTATTTAAATATATTATCTTAATTATGAGGACACTGGTTTGTAGTCCAAACTGTTTTATCGTTTACTGCACATTGCTATTCTTCTTGTTATTTCCCTATAGCGAAAAATGAACCGGAAGTCTCGCCCATAGAGGGTTTGCACTTACGTCATGGTTTGGTCAGTTATCCAGATGCACGGCCAGATTGGCGGTACTTGGATGCAAATAACAGTATTGATTGCATGGTTAATGTACTACTGAATACATCGTTCTGCTAATTTATGCTGTCTAAACCATGGGGGGGAAAAAATGTGTGGAATCTGCTAAATCATATAGAGAAGCACTAGAGTAAGCAGGAAAGGGCGCAATATTTTGACAAACTATGTACGAGCAGTATTAATTAAGATATTAGCCTAATATTTCACCTGACCGGAAACGATAAGAACAAATGCGAATGTTGTCAAGATTCTTGCCCAAGGAATGCACAAGGAAACAGGATGGATTCTGATTGGCTGTCAATGTTTTTAGCGTTCATCAGCTTAAAAAAAAAATTTTGAAAGTGATTCCAATAATATCTTTCCTTCTGTGGCGGTATCATTATATTTGTGGTGTGATTAAAGTTGATTAATGGCCGCAGTTGATTAAAGTTGATTAATGGCCACAGTCACTCTTACGGGAAAAATGAGGACATCTTGTAGCTATCATCCATGGAGTGAGTGGGCCATAAAAAAAACAAAACGGTCAGTTTCTATTCAGTCTACAGTATGTCATTATACTCAATGAGCCTATATGCAATCCATGAAAATACCAAAGGTGCAGTCAAAAGGTCCATTGTCTATCAACAGTGTAATCTGTGTGACCAATTTAAACCTGTTGCAAAATCTGCATGGGGAATATTTCGCCCTCAAGCGAAATTCCTAATCATGTGGATTCCTATTAACTGAATTTTTCCAATGAAAAATTGCTAAGCAATGTAAAATGTGACCGCACCCTATGTCATTAATTTTATTTGTTTACTTTTGTAAGATAAATCATTTTAGCACTGTGTTCAGAAGCATATCACCACATTTTGTACTACTGTAGATTAAAGCAACTTTTGGTATTAAAACACAACAACATTGGTGTAACAACACGTCCAACACGATCACGTCTTTTATTTCTGGGGTGATCAATTTAAACAAGATGTTGGGCAACAAATAAAGCACTAGTAATACGGTAACACCATAAAAAGTTTTTTAACTGTAAAAAAAAAAAAAATGCGTTTCATGCACAATTTCACAAAATGGGACAAGGTGTGGCTTCTGCATAGGTCATTAGCTTTGGCAAAGGCATGGCGGCAGCAGCAGAGGGCACAAATGCGACCATATGTTGACTAGCATCTCACAAACATCGGATGGGAACACAGTGCACTGGTTACAAGGCTTAAATTTCCTGTGACACATCCAGGACGGACAATGTTCTAGTCCTCACCTCCACAGAGAATCAAAAGAGTTTTACGATAGTCTCCCGACGTGTCGCCCTAAGAAAAACAAAATGATTTGATTAGACCAAACATTTTGGAATAAAACATCAAAACACACCCAGTAATGTGGGAACGTACCTCATAATCATATCAGTGAAAGTTTAGTGTTGCATAATGATATTAAGCCATTATGAAATTCACTGTATTACGTAATTACAGAGCGTTTCATATAAACTTTCATAATAACTGTACGAGCAGTGAGATCGACTAATCATTTTCCTTCCTTAATAGTCTAAAGTGCATTTCCATGGAAATAATGTTTGAAAATGCAAATGAAAATGTTCTGAAACCATGCAACTCTGCAAATCAGGAAATCTTCAGACATACATCTTAAAAACAAACACTCACACACTTGTTCTCAGCATGCTTTATCTGCAAACATCTAAAAATAAATCATGCTGTTAATTTTGATTTTTTTATGTATGATTTGAATTTAAATGATGCATTAGTTTGTTGGTTCGGTTGGTTTATTTGCATACTGGCCCAACTAATAGCATACTAAACCTAAAAAACAAAGCATAAAATGTATAATTTAGTGTTGTTATTGATCTCTAAAGGGAGTTTTGACTACAGGGCCAGTATAGACCTGTTATTGTACACTTCCTGTCTCTATTCTCTCCACCAATCAGAATCAGCACACTGAGAGGAAGTCAAGCATGCAGGGGAAATTCCTAAACAGCTGAGTCGAGCGAGTACACCGCAGGAACCTGTCAAACACTCTGTTCCCCTCGACTTAACCAAAAGAGGATGTGCAACGCCTACAGTAAGACAAAACACAATATCTACACAACTCTTTTGAATTCACTAACATCCAATCCCACCATGCACAAATGCATGCAGTATGTTTGAGAAGGAGCACACAACTTACAACGAGAGTCTCTACCTGGATGAATTCATGCAAAGAGGCGTCATGGGTCTCCTTGAACTCTTTGCGGATGTTGAAGAGGTCAATCTCGGAGCGGGACACCATGATACGGATGAGAGCCCTGTCGTCTGTTCCCAGGCCCTGCAGGGAAAGTCACAGCGCTTAGGAAACTCTGGCCTGACCGCTGATGTGTGCGATGCTTACGAAGCAAGGCATCAGCAATAGTGCAGATGCTCATCACAGGGCCTGTGACTCATAATCAAGCCTGAGAACCATCGTTGGCACAGATACGCTGTCATCAGATGAGCTCTACATGACTGTTGCTTTACATAAGTGTGTAAAAACTAAGACCATAAAACATATTTCAGTTCATGGTGAGCCACATACTCAGTAAACGATTTTAATCAGTGTCTGTTATTCATCAACTCAGAGTAAAGATATTGCTCAGAGGTCGCTTGAGAGACTTAATTGACCCCTCAGTTATGTTTTATTTCAGTATCAACTTATGAAACAGCAAGAGTGGGAGTAGTAAGAGCTAAAAAATGAATGTGGATAGTATAGGTCAGACGTGTGAGATTTGAGATCTCTGACTTGTCTGTATCATATCAAATTTGAGCAGAGTTTGAGACATTATTGAAATGTCTTTCACTACTTGTCTAAGAGAAAGAGTTTAGATATTAAAGAGACACAAGTGATTTTTTACTGTTCTGACATCATGTTCTTGACCTAAATCAGCTGCTTGAGTTTGCTCCTCTTGCTCAGCGACAGATGTGTATTACAGATGTGTGTACAGGAAGTGTATTGCATTACAATGCACTTTTACCTTCATGGCTTTGTACAATCGGTCAGCAAAGTAGGATGGCTGATTCTTCACACTCCGCACTGGAAAATATACATATGACTGGAGTCATAAGATCTTTTTGTGCGTAAAACATGTGATCATAAATGTCATTGCTTGCTGATATAATTGTTAAAGGAGCCATATCATTCATTCATTCATTTAAATTTTGTACTAGGAAATAACTGAGACTTGATTTAATTATTTTTAAGACTTCAGGACAACTTTGCGTATAAAATTAGTAGCAGTTTTACTGCAAGCATTCAATGTCTTTGTTTTAAAACTTAACCAGGTTAGACAGCACATTGAATTTAAAGCGGAAGCAAACTTTTTAAATTGTTTTAAGCTGTTTGTGTTGTTTTCAGAAAGATGTTTCACCAGCTAAACAATTGGTATGTTGTTAAACAACAGTACAATCTATTGAATGCACTGTATTTTTATCCCTCACAGCCTTACATTAAATATGTTGCCTCCCTGACTAAGATCTACTGGCAGTTTTGCTATTGTTAACCATAAGTACACTACATTTTTTATCATTTTAAATAATTTTTTATTAAAATAAAGCTAAAATCAAATTTAAAAAATGAAAAACTTTGTTGTTGTGGCAACTAAGTGAAATAAGTTTAAAGGAGAAGTCCACTTCCAGAACAACAATTCCCAAATAATTTACTCACCCTCTTGTCATCCAAGATGTTCATGTCTTTCTGTCTTCAGTCGTAAAGAAATTATGGTTTTGAGGAAAACATTTCAGGATTTTTCTTCATATAATGGACTTCATTTGTGTCCCTGATTTTGAACTTACAAAATGTAGTTTAAATGCAGCTTCAAAGGGCTCTAAATGATCCCAGCTGAGGAAGAAGGGTCTTATCTAGCAAAATGATCAGTAATTTTTTTCGAAAATAAAAATGTGTATACTTTTTATAGCTCGTGTAGCACAGGTTCTGGCATGCGTGTTCACGACGTACTGTTGAATCATGTCGAAAGGTCACCCCGAACGTAGGCGGATCTACAGACCCAGTGTTTACAAAGCGAACGCTTAAAAACTAAGAAAGTGCAAGTAAGTCAAACGCTGTTTACAAACAAAAAGGTACAACGTGTCGGACGATTCTGAAGTACTCTACCTTTTTTAGCCGGAATACACAGACAATGAACTTAGACGTGATTCGTAGTAGTGATGGGAAGTTCGGATCATTTTACCGACTCAGACCTTTGAATCTCGTTCAGCAAAATGAACGAATGTTTTTTCGAGTCATTTTGTTAATTTTAGCAAAATCAGCATCACGTGACAGCCCCATAAGATGAACGACTCGAAAAACCCGAAGACTCGAAACAGGTGAACTAATTCCAGTACAGAACCTAATAGGATGTTGTGCATGCGCGACTGAACGAATCACTCCCCGAGACGACTCGTTCTTCATGAGTCACATTAAAGATTCGTTCAAAATGAACGAATCGTTCAAGAACGACCCGTGGACGAGCATCCCGGAGACTGTGCTACACGAGCTTTTGTGCTTAAAAAGTATATATATTTTTATTTTTCGAAAAAAATTACAGATCGTTTCGCAAGATAAGACCCTTCTTCGGATCGTTAAGAGCCCTTTGAAGCTGTACTTAAACTGCATTTTGGAAGTTCAAATCGGGGGCACAATTGAAGTCCATTATATGAAGAAAAATCCTGAAATGCTTTCCTCAAAAACCATAATTTCTTTAAGACTGAAGACAGAAAGACATGAACATCTTGGATGACAACGGGGTGAGTAAATTATTTATAAATTGTTGTTTTGGAAGTGGACTTCTCCTTTAAGTTACAGGATAATGAAGTATAGAAACTACTAAAACTGAAATAAGCTGGAACAGAATATATTCACATTGATTATATATAACCACATACAAAATAGAAGTTTGAGTTTGCCTAATATATGTATGTACTGTGTGTAATTATATATATATATATATATAAAGACACATAAATCAATGTGTATATTTAAGAGGAATATGTTATTAATGTACTAAATATTTTTATTTATACATAATATAAATTAAATAAAAATTATAATAAATACATATATTGTAAATATTTCTTAAATATATACATGAATGTGTTTGTATTTAAATATATACACTACCGTTCAAAAGTTTGGGGTCAGTATATTTTTATTGTTTCTTTTTTTTTTTTTTTTTTTTCAGAAATTAATACTTTTATTCACCAAGGATGTATTAAGTTAATAATTAAAAGTTTATTAAAAGTTAATAATAAATAATTTACATTGTTATAAAATATTTATATTTTGAATAAACACTGTACTTTTTAAACTTGTTATTCATGAAAGAATCCTGAAAAAAAAAAAAAAAAAACAGGTTCCAAAAAATATTTGGCAGCACAACTGTTGATATTATCCAACATTGATCATTCTAATAATAAATCTGCATATTAGAATGATTTCTGAAGGATCATGTGACACTTAAGACTGGAGTAACAGCTGATAAAATTTTTTTTATCAGCTTTTCATCACAGGAATAAATTCTATTTTAAAGTATGTTAAAATAAAAAACATTATTTTATATTGTAAAAACATTTTGCAATATTACTGTTTTTTTTTCTATATTTTTAATCAAATAAATACAGCCTTGATGAGCATAAGAGACTTCTTTAAAGACTATTACAAGTCTTACTGACCCCAAACTTTTGAACGGTAGTGTACATAATAACACAAAGTACACACACATATATTAGGCGAACTCAAACTTGTATTTTGTATGCGATTAATCGTGATTAATCGTTTGACAGCCCTAATAAAAATGATAAAAGCTCACAACAAAATTTAATTAATATAATTAACATACAATTAATATAAAAATGTAAAAATAACAGCTCATTTAAGATATAAATAAATACTATAGTCGTATATTAATAATACTAAAACAACACTAGGTATTGAGTACAATGTAGTTTAATTTAAAAATCTAAAAAATAATATAATTTAACAGCCTCGTCAATCAATCATGAGTTGTGTTGATAGTAGATGGAACTCAAAGTTTATTTCTGATTTCATGATGATATGACTCCTGTATTATTAAAATTTATTCTGATAATTGTTATTCGTAATAAAATAAGTATTATCCTGACACTTGGTCATTGTCCTTGTTCTTACCGATAGCAAACATGGCATTTTTAACATCTCCTGACATCTCCTTCTTTATGATCTGTTCGATATCTTTGTTGCTGCACCTCACAAACTCCTGGAACACTGGAGGGGATAAAGCGAATGTTGGCTAGAGCATTCATGATGAAAACATGTATTAGCATGTGTACCAGAGGCAAACATGTGTTTGCATTACCTCTCCTCAGGTGAGGAAAACTCCTCGTGCACAGAATACTCATAAACTTGTCCTCCATTTCACCGGAGTCTGCATTACATGCGTCTGCCAACGCCTTACATTGGAGAGAAAAATTAAATCTTATGATAATACTCTGTCATTACCTTTATACAATCCCAGTTCCAGAAAAGTTGGGACGTTTCGTGAAATATAGTCAAGAATGTGTTATCTGTTGATTCTCTTTAACCTTTATTTAATTGGCAAAAATACAAAGAAAATTTCCAATGTTTTTAGTGGCCAACTTTTAATTTTATTTTGTAAATATAACCAAATTTAGATTTTCATGGATACAACACACTCTAAAAAAGTTGGGACAGAGGCATGTTTAACTTTCCTTTTAATTAATGTTTATTGTTTGGGAATTGAGGACACTAATACTAATACAAGCAAAACTGTTATCCAATCTGGCTTGTTAAAAAATTTCAGATGCTCAGCAGTCTGTGATCGCCGTTGTCCAATTCTCCTTTTCGTGACTGGTCATACATGCAAACAGGCCACCAATGACATATGCTTTGCTGCACCCCCATACCATGACAGTCATTTGCGTTTGCATCTGTCAGTGATGAAAGTCTGGACGGTCCCTTTGGTCTTGGTACTGAGAACTCAACGTCCATTTTTCCCAGAAACAAGCTGAAACGTGAACTCATCTGACCACAGCACTCATTTCCATCATCTTTTTGACTATCTGAGATGTGTTCTGACCCAGAGAACCCCATGGCATCACTGCATAGAATTGATGTATATCTTTCCAGTAGAGTAACAGAAAATCACGTTGCATTTATTGATGCAGCTGCACACTGTGTTAAGTGACAGCATTTTCTGAAGTTTTCCTGAGCCTATGTGGCTGTATTTAACACCACAGCATGAGGGTTGCTTATGCAATGCCATCTGAGGCCTCAAAGGTCATACATATTCACCTGAGGTGTCTTGCCTTGCCCTACACAATCTGACATTTCTCTGGATTCCCTGAATCTTTTCACAATATTATGTGAGGTAATTGAAAGATCTAAATTCTTTGTGATTTTCTTTTAAGAAATGTGATTTTTGATTTGCTTTTGTCATGAAATTTGGCACCAAGTGATGAGACATGATCCAACTTCACTTCAAACTTCAAAGACTGAAATGGTACTTTTATACAGAAACATGATATCCTCACCTATTTCCATTTCACCTGCTTACTGTGAACTGTTTCAAAACAGTTTAATTTGGATACTAATTTGGAACCTTTTCACTTTTATTTTGCCTCTGTCCCAACTTTTTAGAAGTTGCAGCCATGATAATCAAAATTTGGTTATATTTACAAAATAAAATTAAAAGTTGGCCACTGAAAGCACTGTTTTTTTTTTCTTTGTACTTTAGTCAGTTAAATAAAGGTTTAAGAGAATAAATAGATAACATGTTCTTGATTTTACGGCATTTCACGAAACGTCCCAACTTTTCTGGAACTGGGATTGTACTTTGTAAACAAACGACAGTTGAAATAGTGTTTTATAAATATTTCACACATACCTGGGCATCTTCCAAGGCCCTGGCCATGTCTGCTGAATCCTCCTCACGGGCTCCCTGACAAACACCATCAGGTTAAAGTAAATTACAAGTTTATAAAGCACAGAGTATGAACTGTGAGTCTGTGTCTAGATGTGAAAACTGTGTAGATGTACCTGTGCCAAAGCTATCAGGATTCGTTTGAAATGCCCAGATGTATCTGATGCAATGGCGTCCTCCAAACTTTTTTTTATACGCTATGTAAAAAAAAAAAAGTATATATATATATATATATATGTGGGTAGACATACAATGATACAGAGATCTGTAAATAAATGATTCTTCAAACTGCAGTAAATACCCACTACAATGAATTTTTTTCTCTGTTTAGCCTAGGTAAATGGTGCCGCCTGCTGGACAATGCGTTATTAAATACACAGCAAGGTTTTTATTTACCATTCTGATAGGCAGCACACATCTCCTGAATCTCCTGGTTGCTCCTAGTGACCAGGATCTCAATCAACGCATGTTCATCAGTCCCTGCGCCCTATTAAAAATGTAAGTACAAACATGGTATTTCATACCAATTTGCTTTAGATTATTATGTAATATCAATAAAATACTGCTTTTAATCTTATTTCTTTACTAACCCAGTGAAACTCAACATGAAAGCAACATTTGCAAACAAACAGTCCTTGTAGAGAAGAGACCATCACCTCTGCTCTAGTTTGGACAGGCCACTGACCCCCAGTGAACAAATGAACACAGAGGCTGAATAGCAAAAGCAGGTCGATCTGCTTAAATAATGAAACAGCTCTTTGACTCAGCTAAGATTTTTGTTTGATTCCATCATGGCGTTACAATTTTATTTTTTGTGTACCTCCATGGCTTTCTTCATCATCTTGGCGTCAAACTCTGCTGGAGTCATCATGAGACCCAGGATGAGTCTTTCGAGGTTTTTGGACAGTTCTGATTTTAGGTCAGCCATGAGATCCTGATGGAAAACAACTTTTTAAATCAGCAAAATACTAAATGCATACACATTTACATTAGCCACAGTAATACACTCTGTCCAGCTGGGAACAAAACTAAGCAGGATAGTGTCGTACCCGTCCCAAAAGAGATTTAAAAGTCTGTCTGATCTCCTGTCTCTGTGCATTGCTCCTGTGCGCCAAAATGTCAATAATAGTATCTTCATCAGTGCCTGAAAAGTAACAAGAAATCATATATATTCTTAGTATCTTTGGCTAATGCATGCTATCAACCATAACATACAGTGTTTTTACGCACCAAATCCCTTCATTGCTTTTCTCAGAGCTTGAGCATCACTCGCAGGGTCAAAATTTTGATATGGTCGCACAGTTCCTCTTGACTAATGATGGACAGACAAAACAAAATGATATTCTTAGAATTTAAAAAGACATACATACTCTTTAACACTGATCTATTGGTGTGTATTTGTCAGCCGCACAAGCACACATATGAACACACTTCTGTGGGATGGAGTGACTGGAAAAGTGTCACAGGAACTGGCAGCAAATCAAGACTCTGATTAGCAAATTGAGTGGCATTCGGATGCTATCCGTGCACAGACAAAAGCTTCCCTGTATGTTCAGGGTGCATGACACAGTTATCAACTCTAGCTTGGCCAGAGCAGAGGGTAATGTGATGCATGCCGCTGAGAGAAAACGTGGGGGTCTCCAACCTGGACTTTGGTCATGGCGCTGATTTCCCACATCTTGTAAGCAATCTGTGCAGCCTCTGGGAAGAACTCCCCTGCAATGCTGAGAAACAAACAGCTCTTTAGTCTTTTATGCTGACAGAATAACAATGTGTGGATTGAGGGCTTGACAAAAACAAAATAGCTTCAATTCTTGGTCTCTGGCCCTGGCTCAGTGCAATTTGCAAGATCATCTAAATGATATAATACAGTATATTAATATAGAGTTATATAAACACACCACTGTTTGGGTAAGTAAGATTCTTTTTCAGCAGGCATGCATTAAATTGATCAAAATATACATTTATACATTTACAAAAGATTTCTATTTCAGATTATTGCTGTTCTTTTGAACTGCCTATTCATCAAAGAATCCTGAAAAAAAATGTATCATGGCTTCCACAAATGCACAACAACTGTTTTCAACATTGATAATAAGAAGAAATGTTTCTTGAGCACTAAATCAGGATATTAGAATGATTTCTAATCATGTGACACTGAACACTGGGGTAATGATGCTGAAAATTCAGCTGCGTAAGGAATAAATCACATTTCCTATACAAACAAAAAATCAAATTGTAATAATCTTTTATAATATTACTCTCTTACTGTATATTTCATCACATGAATGTGGCCTTGGTAAACATAAGAGAGTAGCATAAGATAAACATCAAAAAATACGTACTGACCTCAAACTTTTAAATGGTTGCATGCATTAAAAGAACATTTAAAGAAAGTATGGCTAGAAACTTATATCTTGCTTCTAAATATCCAAAACTGTTGATATCACATGTTGTCCTATGTTATAGACCATTGTCTCCCTCTATTGATTGTTCATAGTTACTGCAAAACTGATTTAGCCAAGATACAAAGATAAAAGGTAATGTTTGGGATTCCTGCACCACTAGAATCATTAAACACAAATTTAGAAAATAATTACTTAACCCTAGTAAAAAAGTGATATATTTTAAATACATTTACTTCATATTAAGTATTGTTCAAATCTATTAACTTATCCACAGACAAATCGCTTGAGACTTAATTATAATTAAACTTTATTTGGAGTACTACTTGTGCACAATGCACATTTCTTAATATTAAGCCTAAATGTGTTTTAATATCACTGTTGATGTTGGATTGTATGATCTTTGAATAATATCAGTATTTAAAAGCAATATATTTAAAGTATACTTGCAATAGTTACACTTTAGCACAATCAAATATACTTCAGTATATCTTTAGTTGGATTTCAGCACTTTAAAGTGCATTAAGTTCAAAATTAATTGTTCCAGTTCAGCAGACTTTAAGTATACCAGTTTAGTATCGTAAAAGTACAATTGCAGGGTATTTGTATTAAGAACAAATGTAAAGTATGTACTTAGCATGAAATAAATGTATTTCAAATACATTTTAGTATATTTATTTTTCACTAGAGAAGTTTTTGAGAGGAATTACCCTTTGAATAGCTCACTTTTAGTTCTGTTTGCATATAAAGCTAGAATTTTTAAACATTTAAAAAATTACACTTTAAGACTCTGAAAATAGCTTACTCGTCATCTCCTCCACACAGTTTCAACAGGGTGCGCTTGTACTCCCCAGATGTGTCATCCTGTTGAGTTAATGCGTGGCAGAATATATTATTGATTATTTAATTTACAATCACACACAACCCTGTGGGTAAGTTTTAAAATACGAACCATCAGTTTAAGAATATACCTACCACATGAATAAACCATATATGACCCTGGACCATAAAACCAGTCTTAAGTAGCACGGGTATATATGTAGCAATAGCCAAATATTCATTATATGGGTCAAAATTATTTTTCTTTTATGCCAAATGTCTTTGGGATATTAAGTAAAGATCATGTTCCATTGAGATCTTAAATATATCAAAACTTAATTTTTGATTAGTAATATGCATTGCTAAGAACTTCATTTGGACAACTTTCTCAATATTTAGATTTCGTTGCATCCTCAGATTCCAGATTTTCATATAATTGTATCTTGACCAAATATAGTTAATGATGTATACATCTCAGTTTAAAAAAATTGACCCTTACGACTAGTTTTGTGGTCCAGGGTCAGATATTTCCTATGTAACTACACAACAAATGACAAATGCAATTATAAGGTCAAGGAGAAAAAACTTTCCTATTGGAAATTATTTCCAACAATAAATAGTAATAAATCTAATGCACATGAATGTGATGAGAGCATTCAGAAAAGTCTGGATTCTGATGTGTTTGTGTATATGCACCTGAATCATATTGTACAGAGATTTCTCATAGCGCAGTCTGAAGCACTCTCTGATGTCCAGCATGTCAATCTCAGAGCGGGAGACCATTATGCGGATCAGCATGTTATCAGCTGTGCCCAGACCCTGCAGACAGATGGAAAAAATGACAATGAATTGATACAAGCCTTTTACTCCATTACGATTCATTACAACAGGTAACACTACCTTCATGGATTTGTAAAGGCGTTTGGCGAAGAACATGGGCTTACTCCTGATGCACTGAACTATGGGAGATGAACAAAAAAGCAGATCTTAGCAAAAATGCAGCAGTGAGCTTTCAGATATTAATTGCATGGTGCCAAAGCTTACCGACAGCCAACATCAGTCTTTCAAAGTCTCCGGAGAGCTCACTCTTAATACTGTCCTCAATGGACTTCTCAGCAATTTTCTGGTATTCATCAAATACTGAAAAACACAATTAGATATTTCCTGTTACATCATACAGAATTAATTCATGATACACTGTGTAATCCGTATATTGCAACGAATCAATAATCTAAATTCATTAACAATCATAATATTGCACAGTGGTGCATTTTGCATAATCACACATCATTTAGGTCACTGCACAGTGGTTTTGTTTGTTGCATTACACACTCTCTTTCAGATTATTAAAAGCAGCAACCTGATGGTTAAATCTAATCGACGGTGCAGTGAGGAGTGCTACAGACACAGAAGAGAGATTGTGTAGTGGAGGAGGGGTGTTAGTCAGCAGAAATCTCTGTGTTCAGTGTGTGGCTGCGGTTCTCATACCCAACTGCAAATGGGTCACACTTCGGTTTCCCAGCAGCATGATGAATTTGGCCTCGTCTGTGCCCCACTGTGCCTCTCCTGCGTCATACAGGTCCTACAATGGGATTACACATTAACATTCTTTCATGATGCAAGTCAGGTCAAAAACACACGTGCTAAGTTGCATGGTAGAGTATGGTTTTCCTATTGCCAGAGTCAAATGAATACATAAATAGGCATAGAACATTCATTTAAGTTTTATTTTCTTCATGTGGGAAGAAAGAGTTTGCAGGTTTATACACTTACTGTAAACAAACATTTGACCACAGAGGGCCACAATCGAGCAATCAGAATCAACATAATATTGATTTGTAGTATAATTTATCCAGAGATCTGTTTGAAACAGATCGTATTTTATAGCTAGTTCTAAGTCTAATATTCTAATATTCACACTCACTTGAGCATCTTGCTCCACGAGGTCTTCACTAACAACATCATCTTCCTCTCTGGTCCCCTGAGAAACAAGACAATCACTGTTATTAAACGCAAACAAAATGGAGACCATACTAAAGGCATTAAATTTGTATGGAAGCCCTTTTTCGCCACTTAATAAAAAATGTAAAAAAAAAAGACAATTGCGACGTTTTATCTCACAAGTGACTTTTTTTCCTTGCAATTTTACATCTCGCTATTCTGATTTTTTTCTCAGAACTGTGAGATATAAACTCACAATTTCTAGAAATGAAGTCAGAACTGCGTGATATAAACTTGAAATTCTGAGAAATAACGGCACAATTCTGACTTTTTTCTCAGAATTGCAAGTTTATATCTCACGCTTGTGACATTTTCTCAGAATTTTGTGATATAACCTCGCAATTGCAAGTTATAAAGTCAGAATTGTGAGATATAAAGTCACAATTCTGAGAACATATCAGTCTTTTTTTCCCCCTCAAAATCTGACTTTATAACTCACAATTGTAAGTTTATATCTCACAATTCCCAGAACTGCGAGAAAAAAACGTTGAATTGCGATACAAACTCACATTTGCGAGGAAAAAAGTCAGAATTTCAAGCTGACATGACAGTTCTGACTTTGTTCGCAATTGTGAGTTATTAAGTCAGAATTGCAAGGAAAAAAGGCAGAATTGCAAGATACAAACTTTCATTTACAAGGAAAAAAAACAGAATTGCGAGTTTATATCACGTAATTCTGATAAAAAAAAGTGAGAATTGTAAATTTATCTCACAATTCTTAGAATTTCTCAGAATTGTGAGTTTGTATTATTTTTGTATACAAATATGACTGATCTACAACTAATTTACACAGCTTCTGTTTTTCCAAAGAGCAAAAACAGGTTTTTAAATCATAAAATCATGTCTAAACTGTGTGCTGTAGGTTTGGTATACAAGCAGAAATCAACAAGATTTGACTCACCTGAAGCAAAACAACCAGCATCTTCTTAAAATGTCCAGATGTGTCCCCTATAACATCCTCTTCAAGGTCTCTGCCATATGCTGTGAACACAATCACAGAGTCAGGCTTTGCCTCAGTTCAGAAGAATCTTTAGTTTTTTTGTTAACTTGTGTAAAAACTCACCATCTTTGTATGCTGCCACCAGATTATGAATCTGCTCATTCGTTCTCGAAGCCAGAATTTCAATCAAACATTTCTCATCTGTTCCTGCTCCCTTCAAAGCACAGCAAGAAGGTCAGTTACTGAGCACAAATCACACTCTGTCTCTTTAATTTGAAGGTGTATTTGTAAAGGATAATGTATAGTCAGTTAGTATAATTATTCAGAGGGATATGAGTGCAGTTACTTAACTGACAGAGAGAAATTACGGTACCACACTGAATACATGTGTTCAAATAAAAGATTATTTTGTCATATAGGATAGTGTTAGTATTGCAAACATTTTTCAAACCATGCAGTCTTTTATGGTAACAAAGCATTTGCTGGAAGCAGTTAAAATTTTCAATAAACAGCAATTTAGGTTTAAACTCCTCATTAAAAGAAACGAAGCAGGTTCTATATCTGTGATTAATAAATATTAAATATTTAGAAATCTATTTTTTTTTTCCATGTTTTCTATTATTGAAATCCTGATTGGCTGAATACTTTTTGATTTTTCACAGCCATACAGATCATGAAATGGTTAACACATCCTAAAGACAGAATTGGACTTTTATCATTTAGTTAAGGAAACTCACTTACCGAATCCTAATGATAGCAACAGCAAAACAGATTCACAGGACAAAACATGCAGTAAATAACAGATAATATAGCTGATATTTTTATGAATGTTCATTGTTCATGTTCATGAATGAATCATTTAATGAATGTTGCTCAGAGATTCTGTTCTGTTTAGATGATTAACATTAGTATAGACCACATATCTTGTAGCCATTTTGTCATTATATCGAAAATAATTCTAATCGTAATTCAATATATTTTCCTAAGATATTTAAGATGGAATAAAATAACGCAGCATAACACATCTATTTAAATACAATAATCTGTGCAAGCCATGCATTTGAATAGTACATTTCAGTGCAATTCAAGCCAAGCACAGCACATTTGAACTGAAAGTCTCAAATTCTCTTACATACCTTAATGGCATCCTTGATTTCTTTGGCATCATGATAGGCTGGAGGTCTCATCAAACCCACAATCAGACGTTCAAACTTCCCCGTCAGCTCGTATTTCAGATCATCAATTAAATCCTGTACAATAATGTGTTTTTGATAAAGCACATTTTGTTCTGTAAGTCTTTTATCCAATTACTGAATGCTTGATGGAGACTTTTTGTCCCGTACCTTCCCATACTGTGATTTGTATGCAGCACGGATCTCCTGCCTCTGAGCATTGCTTCGTGAGGTAATCAGGTCTAAGATGGCCTCCTTGTCACTTCCTGTGACACAGTAGAAAATACATTTAAGTGATCATATGGACATATCCCAGCAGCCACTGGCTTCACATTAAACATAGATGAGGAGTCACTAAAATGACACTCACCAAAGCCTTTCATGGCATTATAGAGGGCCTCAGCATCACTGCCCGCATCAAAGTCAGGGTGATCTGCAACTGTACCTCTGAATTCCTATGTCAAAAAATATAGATGTTCAGTTGCTGTTTTTACTGAATGTTGAAGACTAACAGTTTAAGATTAAGCAAGATTAATCTTATCAAACATTCACTATGTTTTCTTTCATCATCAAAAGATAAAGGCCAAAACATGCATGTTACAATATAAAATTACTTAAAGCAAAAACTGCATACAATATGACTTAATTTCAGAAAATATATCTTGAATTAAACGCTCTTCCCCAATTTTTTCTTCCTTTAATAAGCATACATTTATTGAGGTTTAAACAAGAAAAAAAATCTTACACATACACAATTTTGCATTTACAATACCAGTCAAAGGTTTTTGAACTGCGAGATTTTTTTTTAAGTCTCTTCTGCTCACCAAGCCTGCATTTATTTGATCCAAAATATAGCAAAGCCGTAATATCTTGACATTTTTACTATTTAAAATAACTGCTTTCTATTAAATATATTTTTAAAAATGTAATTTATTCCTGTGATCAAAGCTAAATTTTCAGCATCATTACTCCAGACTTCAGGACTATTGTGAAACATTATTGCAACTGATAACTTTTTTCTAGTTTAATTTATTTTAAAATGTAATAAATTCTTGTAATGGCAATGCTGAATTTTTAGCATCATTCTTCAGTCAATACTTCAGTGACACATGATCCTTCAGAAATCATTCTAATACACTAATTGGTTGCTCAAGAAACATTTCTTCTAATTATCAAAGTTAGAAACAGTTGTGCTGCTTAATGTTTTTTGTTTAAACTGTGCTAAATGATTCACATCTTTCTGAAATAGTAATATTTTGTCAACTTAAGTGTTTACTGTTATTATCGAGTGTTTGAGATTAAAAAGTATTTAAACTGTATTTTTTTAAAATAAAAATAACCGATCGTTTCGCTAGATAAGACCCTTCTTTCTCGGCTGGGATCGTTTACAACCGCATTTGGGATTGTTTGAAGCCGCATTTAAACTGCCTTTTGGAAGTTCAAAATTGGGGCACCATATCAGTCCATTTTATGAAGAAAAATGCAGAAATGTTTTCTTCAAAAAACATAATTTCTTTACGACTGAGGAAAGAAAGACATGAAGATCTTGGATGACAAGGGGGTGAGTACATTATATGTGAATCTTTGTTTTGGAAGTGGACTTCTTTAATTAAGACCTTTTTTGCAGTGCATTTACAGTAGATGAACATTTACAGTCTCACACTTTATTCTGAACTCAAAAATGTATTTTAAGTTGCTCATGGGTGGGACAGGCTACATGTGTTTATATAATCCCAAAATGTAACCTAACACCAACAATCAGACTCTCCCTCATCTGGCCTTTGGTCCAAACCCAGGCGGCACTATAGAGTGGACAGCTGACACCTGTCAGTGCAGCAGCTGTATGTTATGGTCAGCAGCAGTATGACAGAGAGAGACAGAAAGCCTGTATGGAACTTAAATGTCTGTAACCTTACACTTCAACCCTATTGAATCTACAGACGGATCGTTCCCCTTCAGAGAGCTGCAGACCTCACATCTGACAGGGCATAAATGCTACATGACTGTGCATTTTCAAAGCTCCTCCGCACTCACGGTCTCCCTACAATTATTCCCCATTATATTGGGCTTGCTGGCGTGTCTTAGTAAGGCACAGAGCCAGCGTCCTCCCCCTCATGCGTCTGTGCACATGCTCAAGGCCTGTCCAGCAGATATCGCTCAACACAGCAGCTGTAGGTTTCCACGTCTACAGCAACAGACCCCTAGCAACACCGATCTCTGCAAACAAACATCCGGCCAGGCACACTTCTACAAAATCATAAAAAACGCTTTATGTCATTTAGTGTAGTGACAAGCAGTTTTTTACTTTCAGAAAATGTGATTGGTACACCAATGTGGCAAATGGAAACCATTACTATATGGTTTTACTATATGCTCCCTCCTTAAATTTAAATCTATGAGTTTTTTCTCCTGTTTAATAATCATGCATTTGTACATTTTGAGCACTTACAAGAGTAATTGCTCACCTCTCCTCAATAATTTGAGGTATTATTCATGTGCATAGCACAAACCAGGTTTAATACTTAAGATTAGAGGTTTATTTAAATCCCTAATCCTAATAAGAGCAATAGCAATAGTGATGTTTCATTTTACAAGCATCACTAATACATACTGTATAATAAATTATTAGTGTGCTTTACTTTAATAGTTTTGCTGTTATCCATCCATCCATTTTTGATATGGCTTTATCCTCTGCAGGGTCTTAGTGTTTTGCTACTACCTATTCAAAAAATGATATGTAAGCAAGATATCGAAAATGAAATAACTCAGAAATAAAACAACTGAGCCAGGACAGGTCTACATGTGGCATTGTAGTGTTCTCAACAGATCTAATTTTTTAATGAGCAATTCATTGAC
Source organism: Labeo rohita (assembly GCF_022985175.1). NCBI lineage: Eukaryota > Metazoa > Chordata > Actinopteri > Cypriniformes > Cyprinidae > Labeo > Labeo rohita. The sequence continues at coordinate 18,338,279 of NC_066882.1, read as the reverse complement.
CTCCGAGATTCCATAAAGAAAACGGTGATATCCTATACTCCCTGAATGACAATAGATGGAAAACGAGATTCGTTAACGTGAGAAAGGAGGCAGAGGTTACCTCTTTGTGGCCATTTCTTCTACCTACATGATCAAAATGCAAATGTTGCATTAACTTTAAGCAAGTATGTATGATGTAAGCATGATGTAAAAGCTTTGGCTTACTTTGCCCATTTTTGATCAGTTGCTGGTTGCCAGTGGAATGATAGTCTTGAACCTGGAGAGAGAAGAAAAAACAAATTCACGTTAGCCTTTCCTTAGCTTGTGTATGATGAAAAACCAAATGTAATGTGCTTTTAAAAATGGCAGTTTGTTACTTTCAGAATCTGAGTTTCCGAGTTGCGTCTACTATAAGCTACAATGGAAACTATGTTGGATACATTTTCCAGAGACATCTGTGTGCAGTATATTTCAAAATACATTGCTTCTGAAGCAAATCGTCTATGAATGTTTCCATAAGTTTACTCCTAAGTATCCAAAACTGTTGAATCTTTATGGTTTTTGTTTAATCACATAGGAATGCCCTAACATTTTCCCTTAATTCAAACCATTTCTACTCCCTATAGATTTAAATGCTGAGGGTAAACCCACATTTTCCACAGGATACACTTGGCTCCACCCAGCAAACTATACTATGCTTTCTTTCACTACATCATAAACAGGCAAATAAAGAACAGGGAACTCTCAGTGATGGAAGATGCAGTAGACCAGTGGAATATTTGGTCTCTGTTATAATGCCAAACCTGTGGGCAAAACATCCGGAGGATGCAAGCTGTTACTGCACAATGACAATTCATCAAATTTCTCCCTTCTTCTTATATACAGTGTAAGCATTATTGCTTTTGTACTCTGACTCTGCAGTCTTTGGTAAAACAAAATAAAAGGGGGAAAAAAGAAAAATCACAGGCACTTTTCAATACTGTTTAAAAATGTAAATGTGTGTCAGGGGGAGTCCAAAAATAGGCATGTCTCTCTCTCTGAGTCAGGAATACATCCAAGGTCTGAGAAAGACATTCACACAGCCCCACCCAGCCAGCAATACCACAAATTATAATGAAATTAATGAAAAATGAATTAAAACTATTCTCAGCTGATCTGATATGTCATAGAAAGACGTTTACTACAATCATAATCGTAAACCCTTTGGTTTATATTAAACTTTTCACATTTTTATCATCACACATGTTTATTCTATAAACTTAGTCATCTATATAAAGTTTTGTAATAGTAGGAAAGAATGTAAACGCTTCTGTGAACGCTAAAGTTAGTAGTAGTAGCATTTGCCTATGAAACGCGCGTTTATCTGCTACAATATGTGTCCCAAAGTGCCGCTATTTGCTGATACATACGTTAAGAATGGCTACAAATAATAATGACAGCAAAAGCAACATTTTACCTTAATCACAAGGAGTCTCGAGCTCCGGTTGACGGTGGTCCGTTGTCTCTTGTCAGTGGTCTGGCTAAGAAACGTCCACGCAAGTATCCAAGTATCAGCTGCTCTTCTCTGACGTAACGTATGCGGCGCAAACTGCACGCAGTTTTTAGCTCAGGATAACCAGCTATGAGGTAATGTCCACGACTGATGTGTCGTGATAACCACTTCTCACAAATGACGTGGGGCTTGAAATTACTATGCTGTCCACCATTTATTTTTCAGACGGTATAGGCTACTATCTGCAGTGCACCTCCTGATTTGCACATGCAGCACTTTTGTGGATTCCTGTAAAGTCCTGAGTCAAGACGAGCATTTGAGAAACAAATCCATAGTATTTGTGGGGTTAAGATGTACTTGGCAAAGTTTTACACAAATATTAATATTAAATGCAATAAATATTAATTGTATCATATAATAAATATTACATTAAATAAATTTAATTAATAAAAATATTCAAATATTACACTGAAAAAAGAATTTTGTGATTAAACATTGTTATTCTACATGAAATGGGTTGCCCTATCATGGCATCAGCTGATCATATGTGGCATGCAGTTTACATAGTTTTCTTTATATAGTCAAATATTTTAGCTTCTTTATAAAAACATTGACCTAAAAGTACATTGCTGGGACATCAAGAGCTGAGCCAATAAGTGTCAATGTCTCAAAACCACTGTTAATGAACTTTTGGGACAAATAAAAGGCAGCTAAAAGTCAACAAATACTTAGTAAATGCACATTTAATGTGTTTTCCAGAATAATTAGTATAATTCAGGGGTGCCCATCCCTGTTCCTGGAGATCGACCTTCCTGCAGAGTTTAGTTCCAACCCTAATCAAACACACATGTCTTTAATTATTAAGTGCTCCTTCAGATCCTAATTAGTTGGTTCAGGTGTTGGAGCTGAACTCCGCAGGAAAGTCGATCTCCAGGACCAGGGTTGAGCACCCCTGGTATAATTTAATAAATCATGGTAATCGTTTTCAAGTAAATTAATGCCAAAAAGCTTCAAAATCTATATATATATATATAAGATAATGTAAAGTGCTTCTCTTAAAAACAATGTGCTTTAATTTATGCATTTTAACATATTTACATATAAGTTATAAATGTAGCATGTACAGAATTATAATGCATCATTATTATTATTATGGTAAATAATTAGTAATATTTGCTTGTTTAGCTGTCAGAGCACAAAATGTAAATTTTTGCTGCATAATAAATTAACTGTTCTGTTGTGTTTTTCAGTTATTTTTTATGAATAGAGACTGAAATGTACATTATTATGAAATATTAAGTGCTAAATTTTAAAAGGCACTAAATCAAAAGCTTTTTGAAACAAAAACAATAATTTACACCAATCTAATGTAATGTTTCCACAAATCGCTCATTAACAAATAGGCATAAAAACCTTTAATATTAAATATAATGAAATGTCACAGATCACTATTTTCTAGAGACAAAAAATCTGATTAACCTAAAAAATTTTAATTATTTGACTGACTAAATCTCACAAATGTTGGTATTCAGATGATATGACAAAAGTGTGCCATTCATCAAATATGTTAACACACACACATACACACACACACTGTTATAACTGGTTTCATCTTCAGTCTGTACAGTGTGTGTTTGGTTTATATATCCTGGTAAGGATTTAAACCTGAATACAAAATCATGTGGACTTGTGTCACGGTGGGGACCTAAATTGAGATCCCCATGAGTTTTTTTGTTTGTTTGTTTTTTTTAAGTAAAAATGCAGAAAGTTTCCTGTAATGGGTAGGTTTAGGTGTAGGGTGATATATAGTGAAATATAGTACAGTATAAAAACCATTACGCCTATGGAGAGTCCCTACAAGAATAGCTGACCAGACTGTGTGTGTATATGTACAGACTTCATGATATACCGTAAAATGAAGATCAGTAAAAATTAAAGTACTTGAGGAAACAGATGCTTGGGAATGCAGTCTGGCCCATATATAGGCAGAGACGCTTAAAGTGTTTATATGAACTGTTAAAGAAGCACTCCGATGTTTTCTGAAATGCAGCCATGTTCAAACTAAGTCTAAAACAGTGTCTTATGAATAAACTTCAAGAGAAAAGCAGAGAGTGTTTTCTGATATGCTTTTAGTATCCAGTGACCGATCATGTCTGCCTTGGCGTGAGATTGTGACAGGGCTATTTTTGTCGGAGCCTTTCGGTCATTCCGGTAAGAGGGTGAGGAATCCAAGATCAGAACAGCATAGTAGAGCAGAACGGAGGGAGAGGGGGCTGATACAGCCTGTGCAAATTTACAGTAAACTTTTCTACCTAAGCAGACTGTCATTTCATTAGATGCACAGAATGATTTAAGTATTGTCCAACCCTTTTTTTTTTTTTTTTTTCACAAATATTGGTAAAACATTATTTAATTTCTTGAGTCACAAAAAGCATTATTAAATGTGTTAACTTCCTGCACTATAAATCATGAAGCTCACTATACAAGCCCTGATTTCTTTGCAGTCAGTAAACAGCGAGATACGTCAAAGCTGGCTGCCATCTAGTGTACAGAAAGTGAACTTCTCAAAATGTTGAAATTGTTTAAGAAATAAGAATGTCCTATTTTTTTCTTGTATGAAACATTGTTCTGTTTTATTGTACGATATTTGCTGAGATGAGTAACCTCACAGCAATGTTAACAAATCTTTCTTTGAATTTCAACATGGAATGTTATCCTCACCCTGTGCCTTGGCTGCAATTATGAGCACATTATGGGGCCGGTGAGAAATGCAGAAAGAAAGGCTACTTTGTTGCTAATGCCATTGAGTGGGTGGGTCAAACAGTCCACTCTTGTATATATTGTTGTAAAAATCATTTGGCTTCATTGGTGTGAAAGGGACGGATATATTTAGACGGTTAATACAAAGATAACAGACTGCTAACTTCTCTGGACACAATTAAGGTAAAGAAAAAAACATTCACTTACTAATTAAATGCATCAAGAAATGTTTTTGCAAGCTCTTTAGTCATTATAGTCATTTGGTATTATTTTTAGGATTGTGCATTACTTCAGTGCATATTTTCAGTGCAACAGCAGGTGTAAATAAATGTGAAAATTAATTAATAAGGAAAATATTACATATCTTGCTTCAATTCACAAGCATTTTAGAAAACATAAAATAATGCATGTAATATAACAAATAACAGATTACTGCATAAAATATTTGCAAGAGAAAAGTGAATTTTTTACAGCATAAGTTTTTTGCAACTCTGCATTCTATACGGCATGTGATCAGTGCTATAGAATGCAATACGCAGCTAAGATTCCTTACAGGATTAGGATGGATTGTAAATCTTCTGTTGGCAGATTTTAGAAAGCTACCACAAAAAGAGAACAAGTGCCAGCTGACCACTGCCAAGTCATGAAGGCAGCTTTGTCTATCCTTCTTCACTACTATCTCATGGAGCCACAGAACAGGCTTCTGTCTAGAGTTTAGAAGAGGATAAGTGATGCAGTAGAAAGTGAAGGACACCTGACTGCATCATTTCTGTTGTATGAAACAATACATCAAAAGTTGCCAATAAAAAATCACTTGAATGAAATTATTCAGTAATTCAAAGTGGATCCATTATGCTATGTTTTTATTCTTAATGTAATTATTTTGATTAAAAATCAATTGTGGCTCACAAAGATAGTAAGTGATGGATATCAGTGATATGTTTATTCTTTATTAGAGATCTGTTTTTTCTTTATTGAAGGTTTCAAGAGAAAGATACAAAGAAAAACATCTCAGTACTTTTGAAAACATGAAGACATTGTGATAAGGTAAATGGGAAAATGAATTGATAGATAAATGACCAACATTCAAAGGATTAAAAACTGCTTATTTTTAGGGCGATTACTGAGCATAATCCAGATTAGTTGTCAAATGCCACAATAGCATGAAAATGATATTAAAAATGACATTTGATATGATAAAAGTAATTTTAGCTTAAAAGATGCAGAAAAAGTCATTAGTTTGAAGAAATAGTTCACTCAATAATGAAAATTGTTGAAAATGTACTCACCCTCAGGCAATACAAGATGTAGATGAGATTTAGAGAAATGTAGCATTACATCACTTGCTCATCAATGGATTCTCTGCAGTGAATGGGTGCCGTCAGAATGAGAGAAACTGTTGATAAAAATTCCACAAGCAATCCACACGACTTCAGTCCATCAATAAACATCTTGTGAAACAAAAAGCTGCATGCTTGTAAGAAACAATTTCAAACAAACAAACAAACTCTACATTTTAGATGTCCTGGTGTTAAGTATATTTTTAACAAATTTTCATTTTTGGGTGAACAAATACTTTGGTATTATGACATGCATGGCTTAATATAACATTAATGAGTTTTCTTACTGATATATTCTAGAAAACCCATGAAAGATTTACGTTATTTAAAAAATTCACATCGTTTTATACATATTTTGGACTATGGGGGTGCCATTATGATGTGAAATGGTTGCTCTCGGTGAGCTACTGGCGCTACCTGTTGCTATTTTTACCAAAACTCAACAGGGGCGATTCTACGATTTTCATTTTAGGGGGGCTCAGCCCCCAATGAGGGTATAATAACAAAAAATAAATAATTAATATATAAATAAATAAAATAAATAACGTTTGACTAATAGGGGTGGTATACTATACTTATTGCAATATTCCACTGTATTGTATACATAGGTATAACATTTAATTACTGAATAAGCCAAATATAAGTCTTTCTGATCTCTCTCTCTCTCTCTCTCTCTCTCACACACACACACACACACACACACACACCTGTTTACTGTACAAAATAAAAATAATAATTTTTTTTTACTGTTTGCATTTCTAGTGCAAGCCTCCTTAGCTGAAGTATGCAAACTTCTATGCCACATGTATTAAAAACTATTTAAAGTTAAATTTTCAAATGAAAACGGCAACATGATTGTTTAATAAAGTATGCGTTTATGTGCTTCATTGTCGCTGGAGGAAACAGCTGTGGTGTGATCCCTGGTGAAAAAACCAGCATATGCTGGTAGGTATGTTTTGATGCTGGTTTAAGCTGGTCTTTAGCTGGTTTATCCTAGTCCTTAGCTAGTTTATGCTGGTCCTTTGCTGGTTTATGCTGGTCCTTGACCAGCAACATGACCAGCATGAACCAGCAAAGGACCAGCATAAACCAGCAAAGGACTAGGATAAACCAGCTAAAGACCAGCTTAAACCAGCATCAAAACATACCTAACCAGCATCCCAGCATCAAAACATAGCTACCAGCATATGCTGTTTTTTTCACCAGGGATGAGGGGTGAACACAGCGAAAACGTGAAAACGTAGGCTACAGTAGATGGGGAACCGTTTGTTTCCCCATGATATTTTATATACTGTATTTAAACTGCACAGATGCAGATTTTATAACAATCTATCGATAAACACAGACTTTGTCCTTTGTTTTTCACTCTGCGCCACAGCGGTCTGCGAATTGAAAAATGCACTGAAAGAAAGACGGGGAGCCGATCGAAGTCTGGTGCAATTTTCATATGAAATTCAAAGGGGACTAAGGCGATCACGAATTTGTGTACAGTTTATGGAGCTAATCGCAAAATTTTAGGGGGGTTGAGTAGTCCATTAAAATGGCCTAGCGACGCCCATGCAACTCAACACAAATAAAATACTCATATGATCACCACAGCTACTGAAAGAGCTTACAGGTGGCAATGGATGTAAGCATAGGCTTAAACCAAATGCCACACGTTCAGTTTTTCCCACAAGAAGTCCTAATGCCCCGGATGTCGAGTAAAATCAGTGCTGAGAAACTCTTTCAGTGGCTGTGGCATCATGACAAGCATCAGCATGTTTACATCCTGCCAGGATGGCATCTAGTGGAGAGAACAACAATGCAGGTCTTTAGGAAGATTTATTCGTCCACAGTCATCTTCCCATTCTTTGCTCCTCTTGTTATCTCTAGGAAAAGACTTCCATCACTTCTCTTGTTGGCCTTCAACTGAAAATTACAACCAAACCAAGTTGTGTCGCAGTAAAATAGCATCAGGTAGCACCAGTAGCTCACCGGGTACAGCTATTTCACGTCATAAATAATGGCACACCCCATAGTCCAAAATATGTATAAAATCATGTTGATTTTTTTAATACCGCAATACTTTAATGGGTTTTCTTCTACATATTTCAGGAAGAGACATAATTTACGTTATATTAAGCCATACAAGTCTTAATACCCGGGGTTCCCTTTAAAATATCTGGATATAGCTTTACCTTAACATATGGCATTTTTTAAATTTTCATATATTTGTAACCTCACAAACAAGCTATATTTAAAATGTTATTCTCACTCACCTCAAACAGCCAATAATGCAGTCGATGCGGTCTTTCATGAGGGGCCTGTGCCGTAGAAAGCCCCTGGAACCAGAGGGAGAGGTCTCCACTTTTCGTCGCTGTCTTACAACTTTAGATCTGGTGGCCTTGGGAGTGGGCAGCACCTTGGGGGCCGGTGTTTACGTGCTCTCTGGAGAGGTGGCCCGGACCTTGGCTGGACCAAGTATTATCATCTCCTTCTTCATTGCAGCTTTAGCTTCTATCTTTGCTGGGCTCTGTTATGCTGAGTTTGGTGCAAGGGTTCCTAAGACCGGCTCTGCCTATCTGTACAGCTATGTGACTGTAGGAGAGGTGTGGGCCTTCACCACAGGATGGAATTTACTACTGTCTTACGTCATTGGTAAATAGAAATTAAAGGCCTATAAAAATGCAAGTACAGCATAATGGTGATAGATAGATCACCATTAATGTAGTCAAGGGTTAAGTACTAACAGAGCTTTCTACTGATTTTAGGCACATCGAGTGTGGCCAGGGCATGGAGTGGTACATTCGATGATCTGATTGGAAATGTGATGGCTAATTATTTTAGCAAATACGCAGCTATGAACCTGCCTGGCCTGGCAGCCTACCCAGACTTCTTTGCAGCGGCTCTCATAATGATTCTCTCTGGTATCTGACTATACTAATCATACACTGTTAATAATGAACTGTGTTCATTATTCTGTATTTACCATTATACTGTATTGACATTACATACCGTATTTTTCTCACAGGTCTTCTTGCGTATGGTGTGAAAGAATCAACCACTGTCAACAAGGTATTTACAAGTGTTAACATACTGGTGTTGGTATTTGTCATCATTGCTGGCTTCATCAAGGGAAACCTACAGAACTGGTTTATCACTGAAGACATCATCCTCAATGCCACAGCAAAGCATGAGTAAGGATATTTGCATTCACATCTTATTGAAATTTTAGTGTAGTAATATTCAGTGTAATTCTTTCAGTCTAGAAACATATTAAAGTGTTAGTTCACAAAAAAATAAATTCTATCGCCCTCATGTCTTTCTAAACCTGTAAGACCTTCATTCATCTTCGGAACACTAATATATTTTTGATGAAATTCAAGAGCTTTCTGATCCTCCATAGACAGCCATGCAACTGAAGAGAAGGAAGAGAAGAAATTGTTGAATGAAGTTATTTTCGTTTTCTTTGCACGCAAAAAAGTTTTCTCATAGCGTAAAGTTGAACCACTGATGTCACATGGACTATTTTATCGAAGTCCTTACTATTTTTCTGGGCCTTGAGCATGTCAGTTGTATTGCTGTCTATGCAGGGTCAGAAAGCTCTCGGATTTCATCAAAAATATCTGTGTCCTGAAGATGAACGAAAGTCTTATGGGTTTGGAATGACATGAGGGTGAGTAATTAATAGGGCTACCCCCTAACAGTCGACTGAAGAGGCTTGGTTGACCAAAATTTTATTAGTCTGTTAGTCAGAGGAAAAAATCCACAGGAAGTGGCAAAGTCACGCATGGCTGGTCTGTGTGGAAATACAGCACATTAGGCAGGACATCCAAATGCTCGCTTATCATTCATCGATCTCATATGGTTTATCATCTAAGTAGCATCTTTGCATGACTGTTCAGTCTAATGTTAACCAAAAAATGTGTGCTATTCAAGTGTCTGTGCGGAGTGTGGAAGCTGAAAAGTAGCGCGTTCAGTGCATGGCAGATGGAGGCACCAGTGCAGTCACTTAAATACTCTTAAACACTCTTAAAATACTCTGTCATTTTTGGTCATACAGATAAGAGTAGTACATCTTTCGAATCTGTAAAGACTCTACCTTTGTTTGTGTGCACTCACAATGACAAAAAACACTGCGCTTTTGTAAAATGATGAAAGCAAACAGGATGCGCTTTCTGCCATCTCGGTCTCTGACGTTGTACGCATCAAAAAATAAATAAATGACCGAAACTCGGTGTATACTTGCCTTACAGACATTAAAATGTATCTTTAGAGTGTGAAATGTCTACTTTCAAAAATACCAATTCTAATGGAAAACAAATATTCTCCGATTATGTAATCTGTATGAAACAGGCATACAGGTGTATCACTACTGTAGAGATGATGAATTAGTGTCGCCGTCTTTATCTCTTAAGCCCAAAACAAAGAAAGCACTAGTTTATCAATTAATTGTTAAAAAGTTAATGCAACCTCCTTACTGTTTTCCCCTGACACATTCATAATCATCATTACTTCTGCCGTTGTGCTGTGGCAAGCTTTATGCATGCACTTCAGCGCTTATTAGTCTATGCAGGCAATTAAAGGCTCATTATTATGATTTAAATGGCTTATTAATAAACGTGAGATTAGTCGACTAATGCTTACAATTAACAACTACTAGTCGACCAGAAAAATCTTTAATCGAGGGCAGGCCTAGTAATTAACGACAGTATTTTTGGATGAACTATCTCTTTAAAATGATCTGTTTATGTTCACTATAGAATACTAGCATACTTGATGCAGTATATAGTACATATACTGTGCATATACAGTATGCAGATTTTAGTAGAGTACACATCTACTGCATTTGGAAAAAATAAAGTCTAGTTTTAATGTGTTCCTTGACTTATTTAATCGGACTGCGAAATGTTTGCCAAAACATTTTTAAATAAAAAAGCATATATCGACCATTCTACTCTTACTATTATGGCGAAAACAGCAGGAGTAGTATGCATGCTACTCCAAATTCAGCCATATATTCAGTTCTTTTCTAAAATTACCTTTTTTTATTTATTTATAGAAACCTAACATCCACCAACGTCACCACTGAGTATGGAGTAGGTGGCTTTTTCCCATTTGGATTTGAAGGAACACTTGCAGGGGCAGCTACATGTTTCTATGCATTTGTTGGCTTTGATTGCATTGCAACTACAGGTAAATCTGAAAATTTTAATAATGAGCATTTTTAATAATTGTAATTTTTTTTTATTTTTAATTTTAGCATTTTTGTTTTCTCTTGTAGTCTTTTGTTCACTTAAGCTGCATTTATTTGCTCAAAATACAGAAAATATTGTGTATCTCAAAATATAGTAATAGTGATATTATGAACTATTACTACAATTTAAAATACTTGTTTTCTATTTTAATATACTTTAAAAAAAAAAAAAATAATTTTCAGCATCATTACTTCAGTCTTCAATGTCACATGACATTCAGAAATCATTCTAATATGATCTGGTGCTCAAACATTTTAAAGTCGGTGCATGTTATCATCAGTAGTCATGCTTTTAAACTCATTTTCCAGGCGAGGAGGTAAAGAACCCTCAGAAGTCTATACCTGTGGGTATTGTGGCATCTCTACTTATCTGTTTCTTGGCGTACTTTGGGGTTTCGGCTGCTCTCACTTTGATGATGCCATACTACCGACTTAGCATTCAGAGTCCTTTGCCTGTGGCCTTTGCTTACATTGGCTGGGCTGCTGCAAAGTACGTTGTGGCAGTCGGGTCCCTGTGCGCTCTGTCAACAAGGTAATAGAATCACAAATTAAGATTTGAATCTCTGTTATGTATTGTATCAGTTACAGACATTTCATTTCATCTGCAGTCTCTTGGGGTCCATGTTTCCAATGCCCCGTGTCCTGTTTGCCATGGCCAGAGATGGACTCATGTTCAAATCATTGCATAAAGTCAGCTTACGCCAGAGTCCAGTGGTGGCCACGCTATCCTCTGGCACTGTAGCGGGTAAGTGTACTTTAAAGAAAAAAAGATCTACAAATCGGATCAATTAATTTGGGCCTTTTTTCATCTCTTACATATGACAGACTAAGCTGAATCATAGGACTAGGGTTTTTCTCTCTCTATAAGATGTACAGTAAATACTCTGCAGCTTTTGTACAAAATACAAAAGCCCTGGAAATCATGTGCTCTGCTTTATTCCAGCAATAATGGCTCTTTTATTTGACCTGAAGGCATTGGTTGATATGATGTCGATTGGAACTCTCTTCTCCTACACACTTGTGGCTATTTGTATTCTCATACTAAGGTTGTATTCCCAGCTCCACGATTCCCTTCTAACACCATGATGCAAATCTTTGAAGTTAAATGTGGTTTCTTTCAAGGTATCAAGAGACAGCTTCAGAGGGAAGTGATTTGCGCACACCCACAACTTCAGCGTTTGGGTTTTTGAAACCCCCTTCGTACCCTACCAGTGAAACTTCAAACACTGTTACAAGCTGCACAGTTTGTCTTGGTAAGTACGAAACCTTAGTAAATTCCACAGAGATGCTGAAAAATATGTCCACTTGGACCATTATACAGCAATATCAGTACGTTTCTTTGATATCTTTGATTTTGCAGTTGTGTTAGTGCTTATTCTGTCACTGCTGATGAGCAAAGCCATCAGATCCTTGTTGTTACTGGAGATCTGGAGTGTTGTGAGTGTAACTCTGCTCCTGGTCACAATGTTACTCACGGTCTTCATTATCTGGAGGCAACCCCAGAACCCAACCAAAGCCTCCTTCATGGTGAGCACAGGACTTTTACCAAAGCAACATCATTTTCTTGTAACATTAATAATAAAAGTTATACTTCTCTCATATTTTCTGTAACCACAGGTACCGTTCTTGCCTTTACTCCCTGTGGTGAGTGTGTTCATCAACATTTACTTGATGGTTCAACTGGGAGGAGACACCTGGATTCGCTATGCTGTTTGGATGGCTGGAGGTATGCAATGCAAAATATGAAATGTTGCTGAAAGTCAAACTCATATTTAAAAATATGTAAATGCGTGTCTTTTTCTGCTCAGGATTCCTTATCTATTTTGGATATGGAGTGAGAAACAGCGTCCAGAGGCAAAGGTTACTCAGCAGTCAGTGCACTATTGAAACCATTGAACCCAAATCTGATAAAGATGGACCAAGTTCAGCAAGAAGCTCTTTCTAGCTTTCTTTTTTTTTTTTTTTTTGCTAGAGCTTTCATCGCATTTGCAGTGAAATAATCTGTTATTTTATACTTTTTATAAAAAAGAAATGAATAAATATGTAATACTGAATTTTCAAGTTGACCATGACATCTTTTATTAAATTACACACTACTGTTGACGGGTTGGTAAAATTTTTCAAATGTTTTTGAAGGAAGTCTCTTATACTCACAAAGACTGCATTTATTTGATCAAAACATACAGCAAAAACACCAGTGAAACTATAATTTAAATATTTGTTTTCTATTTTAATAAATTTGTAATTTATTCCTGTAATGGCAAAGTTACATTTTCAGCAGCCATTACCCCAGTCTTATTTGACGCCACAACTAACATTATAAATGTCTGTACTGTTACTATTTTGATCAATTCTTTCTAAATAAAAGTATAAAAAGCAGCATATTGACCAAAACTTGAACAATAGTTTAGGTTGGGAGAAAATGCTTCAATAAAAGGCTCAAAGTACTGTAAGTGTGCATTAGCTGGATGGGAAAAAAATATCAAGATTTGAATTAGTTAGTTGTTGATATTTATGTAACAAAATGTAAGCTTGGAAAAAAGTTTTGGGCATTTTGGTAAAGTATATAGGACTTGCATAACTAGAAAATGGCTGATCCTTAGAGTTGCTGAATGAACTGATGTGCCCTTAAAGGATTTTAATCTTACTTTCAACTGTGAGGGCACAAAAGAACAATAGTACCATTCACAAGATCCTACCTGTGTTACACTAATCAGATCTGAACTATTAAATCAAACAGAAACTCAGAAAACTGAGTCATTCCACAGAAAATACTGGGCAATGAGTTCACAGGTTGCTAGTATCTTAGTTTAACATTTTTAGCTCTATTACTATATATTACATTTACCCAAAGGTAATGTAATATAATGCAAATATGCATAACACTGACATGTACTTATTTGTGGATCAATTTTACATTTATCTAGTCTTTAGTAATAACAAATTGCCTTGAGACAAATATTTTCACAGAGCAGACCCTAGACCGATGCCTCTGAGTTTTTACAGCTAAATAAACACTGGCTGCTTTTTCAGTTGGATGGTCAGCTCTCCTCAGACCCTGATTGGTAGAATGAACACAGAAAGGATCCATTGAGTGTAACCAGAGGAATTTAGGGTGTTCGTGTGACTCTAGTAAACATCTGACCCTTCACTTTACACACTCGGTTCCTCCTCTCCTGCTACTTTTCTATTTCTGCCTTCTGTGCGTGTATCTTCAAGACCTGAGAAGGTATACCAGAGTGAACTAAAGTCTGTTTGTGGTTGCTGTGAATATTCTCTGCCATGAAGTGGAGGGTGGTGCTATTTGCTCTTCTTGCTTTTCTTTTGATCATTCAGTTCGGTAAGTATCTTACCTCTTAAGAGGCCATATTGTACACTATGTAGATATAATTCTCTCAGTAATACAAATAGGAGAAAACAATATAACTGTGCAAAGCAGATATTAACGCAATGCATGTAAAACATTTATCAAAAGTTGCATATAAAACGCTTCTGTTTTGCACTGAAGTTCTCAGGGACTACATGAGCTGACAAATGCATAAATGTAAAAATTACTGAGCATAGTTGTATTTATTTGATAAGTCTTTAAAAACATAATAAAATTTCTAGTTAAATTTCGATGGTGTATCAGAATGGTTTGTTACATAAAAAACAGGCATGTGCCAAAAGACTGAACCTGATCCAAAGACCAAAGCTGAGAAGAAACCAAATGGCAAATCCAAGTCTGGAAAGGGATCAGGAAAGATTCTCGCTTCCAAACCTAAAGTGAAAACCGGCCCTGAGACCCCTACAGAAGCTCAGACATACCTCACTCAGGTGGTAAACAAGGGAAGGTTCCAGAAAGTGGGGAACACGCTGACTGTCCAAGCAGGTGATACGTTAGAGCTGAGATGTAAAGGAAATCCTGTCCAGTGGGCTGTTCCTGCATATCTAGAAGAGGATGATGAAGGACGACTCAGGTATGAGCTGATAAAGACAATAAAACTGTTATTGCATTAGATTGCATTCAATTAATCAGTTGTTTTTTGTCTGTATTTTCAGGACAGTTCAGCATGAACGTTATGGCACGCTGATTTTGGCAAATACAACAGCGGCAGATACAGGGGAGTTCACATGCTATCCCATGTACTGTGAGGACAAAGACTGCAGAAAACAGTATGACAAAGGCGTCAAAGTCTTCATCTTTTTCTCAGGTAATATGAGAATGTAATGTGAGGAACAGAGTGCAAATTATAGTATTCTAAACGTAACAAAAAAAAATATGACATGTACAGTTGAAATCTAAAGTTTGCATACACTTTGCAGAATCTGCAAAATGTTAGTTGTTTTACCAAAATAAGAGTGATCATACAAAATGCATGTTGTTTTTTATTTAGCACTGACCTGAATAAGACATTTCACATAAAAGACGTTTACATATAGACCACAAGAGAAAATAATAGCTGAATTTATAAAAAACAACCCCGTTCAAAAATTTACTTGATTCTTAATACTGTGTTGTTACCTGAGTGATCCATAGCTGTTTCTTTTTTTGTTTAGTGATAGTTGTTCATGAGTCTCTTGTTTGTCCTCTTGTTATTTTTCATTTAGTACTTACATAAATAAGATATTTCAAATAAAAGATATTTACATATAGTACATAACAGAAAATTATAGTTCAATTTAGAAAAATGACCCTCGTTCAAAAGTTTACATAAGGTTGACTCTTAATACTGTGTTGTTACCTGAATGATCCACAGCTGTTTTTTGTTTGTTTGTTTAGTGATAGTTGTTTGTGAGTCCCTTGTTTGTCTTGAACAGTTAAACTGCCTGCTGTTCTTCAGAAAAATCCTTCAGATGCCATAAATCCTTTGTTTGTTTGTTTTTTTTTTGTTTTTTTTTTGCATTTTTGCATTTTTGTGTACTTGAACCCTTTCCAACAATGAAGGTATGATTTTGAGATCCATCTTTTCAAACTGAGGACAACTGAGGGACTCATGTGCAACTATTAAAGAAGGTTTAAACACTCACTGATGCTTCAGAAGGAAACAAGATGCATTAAGAGCCAGGGGTGAAAACTTTTGAACAGAATAAAGATGTGTACATATCATATTTTTTCATTTAGTACTGCCCTTCAGAAGCTACAGAAGATACTTACATGTTTCCCAGAAGACAAAATAAGTCAAATTTACCCTGGTCTTCGAATTCAAAAAGTTTTCACCCCGTCTCTTAATGCATTGTGTTTCCTTCTGAAGCATCAGTGAGTGTTTGTGCCTTCTGCAATAGTTTCATATGAGTCCCTCAGTTGTCCTCAGTGTGAAAAGATGGATCTCAAAGTTATGTAGTTATTGTTGGAAAGGGTTAAAATACACAAAAATGCTGAAAAACCAAAGAATTTAAGGGACCTGAAGGATTGTTCTGAAGAACAGCAGACAGTTTAACTGTTCAAGACAAACAAGGGACTCACAAACAACTATCACTAAACAAACAAACAAAAAACAGCTGTGGATCATTCAGGTAACAACACAGTATTAGAAGTCAACCTTATGTAAACTTTTGAACGAGGGTCATTTTTCTAAATTGAACTATAATTTTCTGTTATGTACTATATGTAAATATCTTTTATTTGAAATATCTTATTTATGTAAGTACTAAATAAAAAATAACATGCATTTTGTATGATTCCTCTTATTTTGTTAAAATAATTAACATTATGCAAGGTGTATGTAAATTTTTGATTTCAACTGTAAATCTAAAATTAAACTGTTTAAGGCTGAAATACATTTGTCCTATTCTGCAATATGTTCAATACTAGTTGCCATTTTTAATTTTAATTTAAACACAATTGCCGGTTGGCATTTCTCTCTTAGACCCTCTGGAGTTGTTTGTACCTTCTGCTGACTATTATGAGATCATTCAGCTTCGCACTAACTGGCCCACCGTCCTGCCCTGTCAGGTGACTTCTCCGTTAGCAAAGGTGACTTTACACCGGGAATTTCCTCCAATGGAGGTGAAGGTGGATGGCCGAGAAATCTCCTTTGACATCAAAAAGGGTTTCACCATCCACAGACCGAAGCAGTATCATGCTGGATCTCTGTATTGTGTGGCAAGCCTGGGGAACCTTCGGCAGAGCTCAACCAAATACATGCTCATCTATGTCAACTGTGCGTATTTCCTAGTTTCCTAGTTCCTGTAGTTAACACACAACAGCGAACTGGAAGCATTACATAAGCATGTGACCACATAAATCAGACTACATAAGTTTAATCTTTATATACCCTGGCAGATCCAGCCGCTCCACCATCTCCTGCAATCCAGGCCTCCTCTGACACTATAGTAGTGGGAAAGAATCTCCAGGTGACATGCACTGTGATAGGAGAGAAGGGCGTAGTGGTGGATTTTACCTGGGAATATCCTGGACAAAAGGTTAGATGAGAGACAGAAATAAGACACAACCTCACAATATTTCAATAGAACCTGTATGGCTTAATGTAATGTAAATTATGTCTCATACTGAAAGATTTACGTTAATTATAAAACTGACATCATTTTATACATTATTTCGACGATGTAATGGTTGTATTCAGTGAGCTACTCAGTAGCACACCTTTTACTATTTTTACCACAACACAACATCTCTGAAAATAAAATACTGAAACAGCCACTGAAAGAGCTTGCAGGTGGCGATGAATATAAGCGTAGGCTTAAACCAAATGCCATATCTTCGAATTTTCCCCACAAGTGGTCTAAACTCCCAAATATGGAGTGAAATGCACTGAGAAACTCCTTTAGTGGCTAAGGCGTCATGACAAGCGTCAGTATGTTTACATCCTGCCAGGATGGCATCTAGCGTTTCTTGTCTCTGCCATTTCTAAGCTCTATCAGTAGCTGTGCTCTACTAAAAGCCTCAGAGGCATCAAGGCTAAAATGGAGCAAAAACGCTGTTTATTAGGAAGTTTTATTCGTCCACAGGCATCTTTCCATTCTTTTCTCCTTTTCTTATCGCTAGGAAAGCAGTAAACACTTCAATCTCTTCTATTGTTGCCCATAAACTGAAAATTACAACCAAAAGCCTAACAATGGGGCGTCGTATCAGTCTTGCGGTAAAAATAGCAACAGTTAACGTCATTAATTCACCAAGTGCAACAATAATCTGTCATCGAAATAATGGCGCCCCCCACAATCCGAAATATGTATAAAACAATGCTTATTTTTCATGGGTTTTCGACTACATATTTCAGTAAGAGACATTATTTATGTTATATTAAGCCGTACAAGTCTAATGAATAAATGTACCCCGGGTTCCATTTAAATATATTTAAGATTTTGTTTATATCAGAACATAAATAAACAAAAATGAAATTTAATTGAATTATATTTCTATTATTTAAAACATTTGTTTTTAATGATTATTTTTATTTTCCATTATCAGATTGAACGCCCGATGCACACCGACGACAGCGTGCAGATTGTGCAGGTGGATGGGCAGAACAGACAGCGAACTCAGACGATTCTGCTGGTGGACGAGGTCAGAGAGGATGACCATGGAACATACACCTGCACAGCTCAGAACCTACAGGGTTCAAGATCTGCATCAACCACTGTCAAAGTGCAGTCAGCAAGAACCACCACCAAACCTAAGAAACCATGAAGTCCCTCAGAGATATCAGAAACCTGAAAACTTTTCAGCATGCTTCTCAGCTATAACATACTATACTAAATGGCTGTAAAATAACCAGAAGGATCACAGAACATTGTTTTTTCCTTTTGAGTAGACACAGGTCATGTGCAATCGAGCAAAACAGAAACAGTGCTTAGATTACATAGTATGTGTATTACTATTGTTTCATTGCCCCTATGGCAAGAAAGCAAAGGGGACTGTTTACAGTATATGTGAGAATATGTCATTTGAGCACAGACAAAATTAAAATATGACAATCAAACATGCAACTATAGAAATGCTGGCAAAAATGAATAAACAATAATGAAATGAGGGTTATCTATCCATCTTAGTCTCTGTAACATCATTTTACTAGGCTTTTTACAAATTTCTAATGACTGTGCACTTTCCTTTACCTAAATGCTATTTTTTCATACTGTGCAAATAAAACAGTATATTAATGCCAGCTTCTGTTATCCTTGTTCTTTATGGCAATTTAAACTACTACTGTTATAACGATTTAAGCCATTGTTTGTGACACCCACTGGATCCCAGAAATACCACAGCTTTAACATTACCAGCAGAGGGCGACACCATTACACTAAGCACTGACATTCATAAAGTGTTAGGAATTAGTTTTATGTATGGTGATGTTTTTCTCAGCTCTTTGGATTATCATTCTGACGGCACCCATTCACCACAAAGGATCCATTGGTGAATGACGTAATGCTCAATTTTTCCAATCTGTTTTGATTAGGAAACAAACTCATCTACATCTTGGATGGTCTGAGGGTGAGTACATTTTTAGCATATTTTCATTTTTAGGTTAACTACTACTTTATAAACATGTGTTGCAGGTGTGCTACAGTAGGGCTCTAAGGGTTAAAAGATCTTAATGCACCAGATTCTCCAGAAGCTGATTTGTTTTCACTCATTTACTGTTCCTGAAACCATTCAGGATGTCTCTCCTCTATATTCAAAGGGCAGGAAGTATGCAGTGTGCACTCAGGTGTGTGCCCAGAGGCTACAGTCATCAAAGAGTTAGTGGAGAGGAGCGGTAATGACAGGGTGCTGTCATTCGTACTCAAATATAAGGAGGTCTGGAGGCCAGATATGACTCTGTGACTAGATGCATCTGATTTTGTAAGAGTCTCTGAATGATTATAACAACCGGATATGTCAGAGTTCAGGATACACCTCTGTGATCATTCTATTCTGTTCGCTCCCATCGGAAATGCATTACCAGTATAAAAATTTTATAAAGCTGATGCAGCTATTACACAGCACAGCCTCAGGTCTCATTTGTGCTCCAAATGACATATCCAGATAAACAGCAGAAACGAAGGAGACTCAAACCAGTAACAATTTAAACAATATATTTTATTTGTGAACTTATGTTCAGCTAGTCTTTTTCGTATATAACTTTTAACTATTTTTTTAATTTTTCGGATCATCAGTCATCAAAGTTTGGTAAATATTTATTACAGACAGAGATTTACTTTAAATTTCACAACGTAAAAAAAACATTTAAGTATTCAAATTCTTAGATGTTTACTAAGATACTTTTATTATATATTGAAACCCACAATAATAGTCCTATTTAAAATATCAGTAAGCTTATCATCATTTAGTGGGTACTTGCAACTGGGAAGTGGCTGTCCTGAACCCTAACCCCTAAATTTCAACATATGAAAATGATATTGAAAGAACTGTTGCATCTGATTCAATTGTTTTTAAAAATATCTTTTTTGTTTTTTAGTTAAAAAAAGTTTTTAAAAAATTATTTATTTTATATTTTCTTTGTAAATTATGAAACTTTATGTAAAAAACTGTGCTAGATAAGTACAGATGTTCTATACACAAATTATACAAGGGATTGAATGTATGGAAGATATGTTAAAGCGATAACGTATCTATAATAAATATAGGTATGGATAGCGGTATTGCACATTTTATTGCACAGTGGGCAATAAAAGCAACACATAATCCCTTATTTGGGGGAAATAAACCAAATTTTAGTACAGTTATGCACATTTTTTGTATTTTAATATGTTTTAGATGTGTTGTAGTATGTGGGTTAAAATTTTGTAACGTGATGTGGTTGCTTCCAAAACATTACTGTCACTACCGAAACATTGGATGTTCTGCAAAAAATAAGGAATACTGAATTATCAACTAAGATGTTATTGTTTTGTTCAGTGTATATTCAAACTAATAAATCCTTTTAAAAGTTTAAAAATCAGTATGATCAACTTTTTGCCTTTTACAAAGAAAAACTGGATTCAAAATACAAAAAAATCTCATAAAAATCTCATAAATCTGAAATATTGTTAAAATTGTAGTTGTTATTGATTTACCTTTGAAAACCTTTTAATAAAATAGAAACATATATACATATATATACATTTAAAAGAAAGATGTAAGAAAAATCTTAATAGGTCAATATAATTCTTCTTATTAAATTGTACATTACTGTGTTTCGACAGTGACAAATTTGGGGAGAGGACACATATTCCAACACGTTCTGAAAATACAATAAGAGAATTAACTGCACAATTACTAGAAATACACTACCGTTTAAAAGTTTGGGGTCAGTAAGACTTGTAATAGTCTTTAAAGAAGTCTCTTATGCTCATCAAGGCTGCATTTATTTGATTAAAAATATAGAAAAAAAAACAGTAATATTGCAAAATGTTTTTACAATATAAAATAATGTTTCTTATTTTAACATACTTTAAAATAGAATTTATTCCTGTGATGAAAAGCTGAATTTTTATCAGCTGTTACTCCAGTCTTAAGTGTCACATGATCCTTCAGAAATCATTCTAATATGCGGATTTATTATTAGAATGATCAATGTTGGATAATATCAACAGTTGTGCTGCCAAATATTTTTTGGAACCTGTGATTTTTTTTCAGGATTCTTTCATGAATAACAAGTTTAAAAAGTACAGTGTTTATTCAAAATATAAATATTTTATAACAATGTAAATTATTTATTATTAACTTTTAATAAACTTTTAATTATTAACTTAATACATCATTGGTGAATAATAGTATTCATTTCTTAAAAAAAAAAAAAAAAAGAAACAGTAAAAATGTACTGACCCCAAACTTTTGAATGGTGGTGTATGTACGTTGGATATTATACAATTTGCATACATACAAAATTTGTGACCCTGGACCACAAAACCAGTTGTAAGTAGCACGGGTATATTTGTAGCAATAGGCAAAAATACATTGTATGGGTCAAAATTATAAATGTTCCTTTTATGTCAAAATCATTAGGATGTAAAGTAAAGATCATGATCCATGAAGATATTTGGTAAATTTCCTAGCATAAATATATCAAAACTTAATATGCTTTGCTAAGAACTTCTTTTGGACAACTTTAAATTTTGATTTAGATTTTTTTTTGCAGATATTCAAGTAGTTGTATCTTGACCAAATATTATCCTATCCTAACAAATCATATATCAATGGAAAGCTTATGTATTCAGTCATGTACTGTATAAATCTCAAATTTCAAAAAATTGACCCTTATGACTGGTTTTGTGGTCCAGGGTCACATTTATGGAAAAGACATATTTTTAAAATACGTTTCCAACTCTGACTTTGAACCAATTCTGTAGAATGAC
This sequence comes from Labeo rohita, assembly GCF_022985175.1. Lineage (NCBI taxonomy): Eukaryota > Metazoa > Chordata > Actinopteri > Cypriniformes > Cyprinidae > Labeo > Labeo rohita. The sequence continues at coordinate 18,316,192 of NC_066882.1, read as the reverse complement.
CCACATATAGTATGTAATGTAGTAATAAATATTTATAAGAAAGAAAGAAAGAACATCCAGCAGTTCCTCTATGTAATCGCCGGGTGTCGCTGTAGAGTCACTGTGATAAATCACCATCGCCGCTCCAGTGCAGATTAGTTCAAATCTCAGAGAGGGAAACCGAAGCGCAGCATTACGTTGTGCAGGACTCCGACATCAGATCATCTCCACCGCGTCTCTACAGATCGCAATCGGCGCCGAGGAATATCTCGCTATTGTTTTCTTCCAAAATAATCTATTTAAAAAATCTCCCGCGATCCAGACATCAGTCTCATCTCAAATTGTGATTGAACGCGAGCAATAATGGTGAGTCTACTGTGACTTTACAGTCTATTTGCACTTGCTGCAGTGTCTCTATATAGACCGCCACATATAGAGTTAAGTATGATCTGTTTGTGAGAATAGCTTAACATCATTTAACTATATTTTTGCCGCATGTGATCTAAAATTGCGTTTACAGGTGTCTTTCAGACACACTGAAGAGCTGCAAAATAATTTCACATAAATGCATCAGAGCATATACGCTATATAATAGTAGCTAGTGGATAGCGACAGAATATATATTGTAATTTCTTGCAACAGCATTTTTCTCCTATTTATAGTCATGGTAGCATATTGTTATTTTCACACTGCTTTTATGCGCGTATATTAGTGCGCTTTTGTTTTAAAAACAATTGCATTGCATTCCTAGCAGGTCAGTTCCATTAACGTAAGGTCACTAAGAAGTTTTCTCAGCGCTTAATAGGTTGCCACAAACCATAAAAAAGGCAATTTGCATAGTTGGACTGCAGCCTGCCTGTTCCTGTCATCTGCCTTGGTGGTCGCAGAGCGCTCGGACCCCCATCTCACTCACTCTGCCAAGTGTGTACATGTATTTACGGGTGACTGTTGTGAAATGTTTTGGTGGGAGTCCTCACTCTAGACTCCAGCTCTGCTTTGCTTTTGATGCCCTGATTTTATGGACAAAAGGGAACTGAGTGGCGTTCTTCTCCGCTAGGCAGTAACCTTGGAAACCAGGGGCCAAAACAGACCCCCTGACCTATGGAGTCAAGGCCCATTGTGGGAGTGGCTCTCAAGTGGAGCTGGTCAAAGGGCGTGAAGCTCCTCCGCGGGTCTCACGTAGAATGCATTAATGGGGTGTCTAACAACATGAAACTACACTTAGGTTGGCTTTTAGACAAGGGATTTGGATGGACGACTGGATTGCTGAATGTTCCGTAGGCTTTTCAAGAGTTCTGATTGGTTGTCACCTTGCAGGAAACGTACATGACAGCTGTCAGATGAGACGGGCGGAGGATCTGGCACAAACTGCCATGCCATCCTTGACCTGGACTGCTGAATATATCTATTGTTAAGTAACTGCGCTACTATTCTGGGCAAGACATAATAACATTGAGATCAACTAATGATGTGAATTTGGGGTGGACCTACCAATCTGATCAGTCAAATATATATATTCCACACAAAAAAGTCCTTTTGAAACTTCTATTTATCAAGGAAAAAAATGTATCTCAGTTTCTACAAAAATAGCAGCACGACTGTTTTCAATATGGTAATGAAAATAAATGTTTTCGAGTAGCGAAGCAACAAATTAGAATGATTTCTGAAGGATCATGTGACACTGAAAATTCAGCTTTTGCCATCACGGGAATAAATTGCATTTTAAAATATATTTAAAAACTGTTATTGTAATAATATTTTAAAACATTATTAATTTACTGTATTTTTTATCAAGTAAATGCAGCCTTGGTGAGCGTAAGAATCTTAAAAAACAAAAACAAAAAAACTTACTGACAATATTATATAACACTAATGTATAATTTATTAGCTAACTTCCAAAAGAGAGACAAACCAACAGTGACTAACACTAATTTGGTGTTAGCATCAGGAGAGCAGGTGTGCAGCATGGAAGGCATCATTCAATGTTATCAGAAACTACACCTTTAAAGCTGCTCCCTGCAGGGCTTTGGCTCAGCAACTAAACCGTGCATTAGCATGCAATCACTTCACCTGTTTATGCTTCTATCCTGTAGCCCTGTAGTTTTTATAGCCCGCTTAATGCCTGCCTTGAGTATCCGAAACCTGAAAACTTTTTATAAACTTTTGCTCAAGTCATTAGCAGCGTTGGGGAAATAACTAAATAAAAGTAGCAGGTTTTAGTTGTGACAGTAGTTTATCTATTTTTAAAATACCGTAGCTTATCCAGTATCAAGCTACCTTTAGTAATGTAGTGTGTTTATTTATATAGATTACAATGTATTCTAGTATTTCAAAAACAAGGAAGACATTTGAATGACAGCAATAAACTTGAATAAAAACGTACTGTATTTCCTTGTTTTTGTGCCAGAAAAAGTAGCTGGAATGTACTTACTTTTTTGCTAGTTGTACTTAGTAAGTAAGGAATAATTGACAATGAGCAGATGAGAGATTAGAATATAATGCACACATGAGACGGTGATGCAGCCATGACGTGAAGCGTGGCTGTTACACCTTGGGTGTGCATTATTTTTTAATAATTCAATGGACTGTAGTCAATTATTCAGCTTATAACATTGTTACCACACCTCAAATATTATTCAAATGATGTATTTTAAGACATCCATCAGGTTTTTGTCTGTAAAATGTTCTTGTGTGTAGAATTAATTTTTTCTCACACGTCTCACCCCACGCCTCGGTTTGTTGATTCCAAAACGTCATTTAATAACTGAGGCTCGAGTCATTGGTAGCAGACTAATGCTGTTAATAATGAAATTATGAGGTTGAGAAATTAAGCATGTGAATTACCTGAAACTGTACATTTCTACTAACAGTTAAACTGTACATTCATCTGCTCCAACAACAGCACCGTAATTACCTTGCTATTGAGAAATGACGTGTTCCATTTAAGTTGCTAAACAATTTTAATTATAGTTGTGCTAACAACACGTTTCTGTTCATGTGTGCATGTGGGTCTGTACTATAAGTGACCTTGGACCACAAAACCAGTCATATTTGAAAGCTGAATATATAAGCTTCCTATTGATGTATGGTTTGTTAGGACAATATTTGGACAATATTTTATCTCAATATTTTCTTGGTATCATTGCGTCATTTATTCAACCGATTTGTTCAAATGGGTAACGAAACACCATTGAGATGCAAAACAGTTTTGCTGTGGCTTTATATGGAACTATTTTCATTGTCAGAATGCTGCAAAAACAAGAACTGTTGTGTCTAAAATGTAAGTCACGTAATATTAACTTCTTGTTTATTGAGCTGTTTATCAAATCTAGGGCTTCTTCTTCCTTGCAATCTTCAATTGCATTTTGCCTGTGTCGAGTAATCGTCAAAATACCGGAAGTGGCGCATTCCACATATTAAACCCATTTAAAAATCATAACAAAGCATAATGCTATTAAGAATTCACAAACGCTACGATTCAATTAAATAAATAAAAGCAATGCAGATTTAATATATGCGCTTTATTTACATATGCGTTGGTTACGTACGTGCATCTTAGAGCGGCTCTGTTCACAGTAAATGCTGCTACACAAACTGTTATCATTTACATGTGTGGAGCGTCTCAAATTCCATCTCTGCATGTTGTTGTGAGTTTGGGTTTATTAAAACGTTTATCTGTGAATGCTATGTAAGCTATTCTACCAGATTTGTAAGCTAAATCATTTATAAACTTATGCAAGCACAGGAGAATACATCATTATTTTTCTCAATATGCTAACTGTTCATCGCAATTTCAAAATAAAAGTTTAAACCCCACTTACACGTTTTGATGTCCACATATTAAAGAAATTACAATGGCTTTAGCTTTTTTATTATAAAGAAATGGCCAAATATTAAAGATTAAGTGGACATTTGAATTAAATGTTGTTTAGTCAATATTAAACACAGATTATATTGCGCAGTAAAGTCATTTGTTATAATGCGTAAGTATTGATACAAAGCTCTATTGTTTATAATACATTATGTATTGTAACAGTTTTGTTTAATAAAACAATATGATTACTTGCTTTTGATAAGTTATTTTAACTAACTATTATTGTGTCATTGCTATTATATATGTATTTTAAGTCATTACAAAGGCTTTTGTTCACTTAGGTCTATTTTTTATTACTACAAAATTAATTATAATTATCCAATTACTCAATTAATCGTCAGAATAATCGATAGATTACTTGATTACCAAAATAATCGTTCATAACCAATATCAAACTTGGAATCGTGCTGATATTTGGAGGAAAACATCACTTTTCGTGTGATATTAACTATTTCCGAGGATATAAAATACATATGATATAATACAAGTCAAATGGGGGCTTTGCCCCCTTATCTTGAATTTTTGGGGAATTCTAAATGTATTTTATTAGACTAAATCACGCAGTGAAATCGTGAACTCTAGTATGTATGCACAGTAGTCTAACCTACATCTCAGTGTATGCGTGCACTCTCTGGGTGTGTTTTTGTTTGTTTTTTGCGATATACTCGATATATTGTTTAAAACTGCAGTCGATATATCGTATACCCCTAGTTGTGGGTTTTGGTTCTTTTGAGCATTAAACAGCCCTGTTGTGTAAATAAAAATAAACAAATAAAAACATAAAAAATAAAAACTACTTTAACTTACAAACAGCTACAGTAGTTACAGTAGCTTTCCTAACAGTGTATTTCAGGTTGCTCATAACTACATGTCATAACTGTTGATACCCTAATCACAGGACCTTAGTGAAGACAGTGGGCTTTTAACATAGCTGCACCCAGGGAAGATAAGCTAAGCATAGCTATAGCTATTAACATCCAGCTGATATATTCCTCCTCTTCACCTCCGCTTGCTAGCCTTCTATCCCATGAACCCCTTTCTGACACTGCATAGAAAGACTTGTGTAGGATTAGGATTAGTCAGCTTTCTTTCTCAGGACAACATCACACGCGCTCACACTCACCACTCAGATTCTCCTTCTGCCTTTAGATCCTTTTATCCGTTGAGAGACGCGTCTGTCGTTGTAATTAAAGATTTGTGGTGTTGGAGAACAAATAGATGCTCTGATCCTATAACATTACCTCAAAGTAATCAGAACGTCTTTTAAGTTTCCTCTAATTTAGCAGTGTTTTGCGTTTGGCCAGAAGTATACTGGACTGTGTTCGCCTTCAAGCACATACTGTAGCTTTGTGCTGATTCATGTGATTCTTTTGATATCATACCAAACAAACCAAATGCTGATTGTGCTCTTGCAAAGTGGTTCAACAACAATCTTCTGGATTCGCTGACAGTATAAAACATTTCCTAGTGGCACTATCATGTTTGTCTAGAGAACTGGTCTTTTATCTTTCACTACAAGACTGCTTTCATTAACATTTTTTCTTAGAGGTTTTGTTAAGGTTTGACGGCCAAAAGAGAACAGTGTAAAATAGTTCTGACAGCCAGTGTTTATATCAGGTTTCAGTTTGGGAACATTTGTATGTGGGTCTATTGTGTATTGAAGAGAATAAAGAATGCATAGGTAGTTTTTTGTGGCTGTTGGATTGACATAATGAGGTAGGCTAAGGCTACTAATGCACTAGGTTGCTAATACAAAGGATCAGTTTCATTCCCAAGTAGAGAAGGCTCTCAAAATAATTTGTAATTGAATCATTTAATTTGACTTCATTTTTATACCTATAAAACATCGCTTAGAAATACAACTTAAAGGGATAGTTCACCCAAAAATGAAAAATACCCTACGATTTACTCACTCTCAGGCCATCCTAGGTGTATATGACTTTCTTCTTTCAGACAAATACAGTCGGGGTTATATTTTAAAATATCCTGGCTTTTCCAAGCTTTATAATGGCAGTGAATGGGTGTTGAGTTTTTGAAGTCCAATAAAGTGCATCCATCCATCATTAAAAGTACTCCACGTGGCTAATAAAGCAGGGGTTAATAAAGGCCTTCTGAAATGAATCGATGTGTTTGTAAAAGAACTTTATAAACTGTAATCTCTAGCTTCTGCTAACTGTGTACTCACGTTCACGAGAGAGTGGCGTTCCAGCCGATGATGTACCTCGTAGGTGTAGCGTAAGCTCCGATGAGAAGTGCAGAGGAGAAAGCATAAAAAACACCAGTCACAAATGAAAAGTACAAAACAAGGATTTGTAAAGAAAAATGTCAGAGGGTTTCGATATAACCCAAGAGGAGACTGGTTTTCCTTTTCTGTAAACAAAACTTAAGCTTCACAGTTCATACATTTTTAAATATGGATATTGTTCTTGCACAAACGCATTGATTCACGTCAGAACAGGGTTGCCAGGTTTTCACAACAAAACCCGCCCAATTGCTACTCATGACTAGCCCAAAACTAGCCCACTTGCATTTTGAGAGGGGTCCCCTGTTAAAAATCTCGTTCCGGGGTAAATCGGGTTCCCGAGGTAAATCCATATTTCAGGGACTAAATATGACATTTTTGGGGTCGTTTCAACCCGCGGACTTCAAAAACAACCCACAGCAACAGTGTTAAAGTAGCCCAATTCTGTGGGAAAACCGTACACTTGGCAACACTGCTTCTGAAGGACTTTATTAAAGGAGTCCATTACCAAAACAAAGATTCACATATAATGTACTCACCCCCTTGTCATCCAAGATGTTCATGTCTTTCTTTCTTCAGTCATAAAGAAATTATGTTTTTTTAGGAAAACATTTCTGCATTCACATTTTTATTCATATAATGGACTGATATGGTGCCCTAATTTTGAACTTCCGAAAAACAGTTTAAATTTGGCTTCAAACAAGGAATAAGGGTCGTATCTAGCAAAATGATTGGTTATTTTCATTTAAAAAATACAATTTAAATACTTTTTAATCTGATGTCGAAAATATGGATATGTCGAAAAACTCCAATTGTATTTTCTCCCTCAACTTCAAAAATCATTTCAAAATCATCCTACATCACTGCAGAAGTACCGACCCAGTCTTTGCAGAGTGAACATGCAAAGAAGATCAAACACCCTTAACAAAAAAGGTAAAACAGCGATAAAGGATGATTTTGAAGTTGACGGAGAACATGAGATGGGAGTTTTTTGACATACCCTAACTGTCATGAACTGGAACAAAAACAGTCCAAGCAAAGTAAGACAAGATGAGCCTTTGGCATTAAAAAGTATATAAATTGCATTTTTTTAAATGAAAATAACTGATCATTTTGCTAGATAAGACCCTTCTTCCTCAGCTGGGATCGTTTACAACTGCATTTGGGATTGTTTGAAGCCGCATTTAAACTGCATTTTGGAAGTTCAAAATAGGGGCACCATAGCAGTCCATTGCATGGAGAAAAATCCTGAAATGTTTTCCTCCAAAAACATAATTTCTTTATTACCGAAGAAAGAAAGACATGAACATCTTGGATGACAAGGGGGTGAGTAAATTATTAGTAAATTGTTGTTCTGGAAGTGGACTTCTCCTTTAACCCCCCAGAGCCGCGTGGAGTATTTTTATGATGGACGGATGCACTCTATTTTGCTTCAAAATCTCAACACCCATTCACTGCCATTATAAAGCTTGGAAGAGCCAGGACATTTTTTTATACAACTATGATTGTTTTTGTCTCAAAGAAGAAAGCCATATACACCTAGGACAGCTTGAGGGTGAGTAAATCATGGAGTGATTTTTTTAAGTTGTAACAGATTACTGGAGTGTGTTTTATAAGAAAATACTATTTCAGTTTTTCTACTTCAATATGTCACGTTTAATTAATGTGCTATTAAAAATCTCTTTGCTATTTTTTGTGAAATTTACTAGCAGTTTCTGAATGAAAATTGTTGACACACCATAGATTCAATTCCTGAATTTTAGTTTCATTTTTTTCTTGTATGTAAATCATTTAACCCTAGGTTACTCTAGGGGGACTTTCCCTACAATTAGCATCATGCATATTGTTTTGGATGAAATGTCTACACCAATGAGGAAGAAAGTAATAATTTGTTTGACCCTTAGTTGACATGGGTTCATTTCCTCCTCATTTTACTTCCAGCAAATCATAAGCAACAGGGTGATATCGATTACAGCACTTTGTTTCCATCACTCAAATATTTCTCATAGCAATAAACAGGTTGTAATTCAAAACTACCTGGAAATCAGTTCGCAGTTTTGGTTTGTTGGGCTGTGGTATAGAAGAGGATCAAACTCTTGTACTTATTGTTTCTGTTTATAGCTGCTAATGGCTGCTCTCCAGAAATGTACAGGATTGTTGTTTTTTTCTGTTCGTGCTGCTACTATAGAGAAAGTAGAGTTGGTCTAGGTAAAGTGTTTTTCCACTCACAATGGAAAAATAACTCCTGGTTTGTTGATGACTTTTCTAAGCAATTAGTTTTGTATTTTCATAGCTATTCAATCTCTTCTATGGAACACAGTCATTTGGTTTATGATGGACTGAGGTTGAGGAAACAGGTCCGGCTCAGTTAGCTGTTTGTCATCAGGAGTCAGATAGATAACTGAGAGCAGGCTTCAACTTGTCTACCTTACCACACATCCTCATCGTTCCTCTGTTCTTTTTCTTCTTGTTCGTTCATCTCAAGAAAGCCTTCTCCTGTCAGCTATGGTAATGGCTGAATTTATGGAATCTTCTAGACTTGCCTGCAGGGAGAGAATATGCAACACTGTGTTTAAGAAACATGACTGGGGCACTCATTATAAAGTCTGCTTCGTCCTTCAGTAGCTATTTATTTTTTCTGTTTGATCTCTCTGCCAGTGAAATAACCCATATGTAAATATGGCCTTTCCAAAAAACTCCCTCCCAGAAAAAAATGTGCTTGCCTGGTTGATCCTGGGCCAAGTGTGACGTACTGTACTTTGGTTAAAGTGTATCATAAAAGTCAGCTGAGGCATTTCAGAGGTGATATCTGGCCCTTTCTCACACCTGTAACAAGTTCCCTCATGATCATGTAAAGAGATTGACTGATGATGTATCAACCGATACCAGATTCTTTTGTTTGAAGTGTTAGATAACCAACATGGCAATAATTAATGCATTGTGTTAGCTTTTTGGCACAAATATCATTAGAGTAAAACAATATAAAGATGCATTGTGAACAAACATATATATATATATATATACACTACCGTTCAAAAGTTTGGGGTCAGTAAGACTTGTAATAGTCTTTAAAGAAGTCTCTTATGCTCATCAAGGCTGCATTTATTTGATTAAAAATATAGAAAAAAAACAGTAATATTGCAAAATGTTTTTACAATATAAAATAATGTTTTTTATTTTAACATACTTTAAAATAGAATTTATTCCTGTAATGAAAAGCTGAATTTTTATCAGCTGTTACTCCAGTCTTAAGTGTCACATGATCCTTCAGAAATCATTCTAATATGCGGATTTATTATTAGAATGATCAATGTTGGATAATATCAACAGTTGTGCTGCCAAATATTTTTTGGAACCTGTGATTTTTTTTTTTTTTTTCAGGATTCTTTCATGAATAACAAGTTTAAAAAGTACAGTGTTTATTCAAAATATAAATATTTTATAACAATGTAAATTATTTATTATTAACTTTAAATAAACTTTTAATTATTAACTTAATACATCCTTGGTGAATAAAAGTATTAATTTCTTAAAAAAAAAAAAAAAAAAAAAGAAACAATAAAAATGTACTGACCCCAAACTTTTCAACGGTAGTGTATATAAAAGTTTGGGGTCAGTAAAAAAAGAGGTCAGTGTTGTTTTATAAAGAAATGAATACTAATACTAATATAATATACACTGCCAGTCAAAAGTTTCTGAACAGTAAAATTGTTAATGTTTTTTAAAAAGTTTCTTCTGCGTGTATTTGATCCAAATTACAGCAAAAACAGTTAAATTCTGAAATATTTTTACTTTTTAAAATAACTGTTTTCTATTTGAATGTATTTGAAAATGTAGTTTATTCCTGTGATTTCGAAACCAAATTTCAGCATCGTTACTCCAGTCACATGATCCTTTAGAAATCATTCTAATATTCTGATTTGCTGCTCAAATAATGTCTATTATTATTATTATTATTATGTTGAAAACAGCTGAGTAGATAGAATTTTTTTTTCAGGTATCTTTGAAGAATAGAAAGTTCAGAAGAACAGCATTTATCTAAAATAGAAATCGTTTGTAACATTATAAAATGTCTTTATCATCACTTTTGATGAATTTAAAGCATCCTTGCCTATAAAAGTATTTATTTCTATAATTTCCTTCCCATAAAAAGCTTTTGAATGGTATAATGTAACAAAAGCTTTATTTCAGAAAATTGCTGATCTTTGGATCTTTCTGTTTATCAAAGAATCCTGAAAAAAATGTACTCAACTGTTTTAAATATTGATAATAATAAAAAAATGTTTCTTGAACAGCAAATCAGCATATTAGAACGATTTCTGAAGGATCATGTGACACTAAAGACTGGAGTAACGATGCTGAAAATTTAGCTTTGATCAAAGGAATAAATTATATTTAAAAATATATTCAAATAGAAATCAGTTATTTTAAATAGCAAAAATATTTCACAATATTACTGCTTTTGCTGTATTTTGGATCAAATGCAGGCTTGGTGAGCAGAATAATCAAAATATAATAATCACAAGATTAAACTGTTAAACTACAAAATTAACTGCAAAAAACTGTCAAACCATTTATGGGACGAATATATCGAATCACGTGGATACCACAAGAAACTGACTCATTTGCTCTCCAAAATTCTCCTGTAGAACAAGCCCCCTATTTTTTTCAAGTGTCTCCCACCAACATGATGTAATCTGATGCTGTGGAGAGTTTGCCAAGGCTGCCTGATGTAGCCTGCAAGACTAAACCTATTGTTTAGACACATTGCAAGATGACAGCACAGCTTGTTTCCCACTGGACACCAGATTCTGCGGTTCTTCTCCATCGCAAACAACATTCTTTGGCCTAATGCAAACCGAACGATTTCCACTTTCTGTATTCCGTTGGTTCCGCATTAGCAGCATTCAGTATCACTGCCCATGGCACAAGTAGTGTCCTTCACATTTGTCACAGAACAAGGAGAACAGGTTCTTCCACACCGGCATCATAGAAAGGCGCGCTTTATTTACAAAAGGGAGAGAGGGGTGATCAGTGTACCGGTGGCAGGAGAGAGTAACCAGAGACATTCCCAGGGGTTTTCCTGGCCGTAGTCTGGCAGCAGGTCCGTGGGAGTGAAGGAAGAGATGTTGAACTGCTGATGGGTAATTTGGATCTCTCTCTCCTCAGCGGCATTAGGAGGAAATCAAATATATGTGCATTGACTGGAAGACAAGAGAGCAGCGGCAGCAAGTTTTCCTCAGGTGAACATCTTGTTTTGCATTTTATTTTATGTAGCCGTATTTCTTTGTGCGCTTCTCTCTAGTGTTTGCAGCATCATTAAATAAGAAACGAATGGGACGTTTGTCGCCAAATACTGCCTCACTGTGACATTCAACTCTCTTTGCCTCACAGAAGGCTCTCTGCATCATAAAAGATCCTCTCAGCATACAAACCTATTATGGTTCGGCTGATTAACTTCCATTCTGTTTACTGTCAAGAAAGTTGTGAAGTGAGACTCTTTGTAGCCTTTGGGAAGCTTATTTGCAATTGAAATGCACTGCACCAATTTCTTTAATACAGACGTCAAATGAAAACACAGGATCTGCTTTGTTTTTTGCCAGTGCACGTTACATCCTCATTCCCTGCAGGGACAACATTGTGATTCGAAAAAAACTATTGCGCAAGGGTGGCATTGTTCAGATGCATGCTTTGTGTTCAGAGACCACTGACAGGGTTGAAATCTTATCTCATGGTGTGACAAATGTGTAATGTCATAATTAAAGGAAAGTTCGGGGCTGAGCGCAAGCTCTTTGAAATGCTGTTATGACATAAAACAAAATAATTCTGACTCATCCTTCAGTTCCTAAAAACAAACAAAAGCATGTTTACAATGATGCAACTGTAATGACAGTCTAATTGGTTAAAATTTGTATATATATATATATTCTTTTAATAGTTAACTTTTAACTATTTTTGAATTTTTCAGATCATTGGTCCAAAAACCAAACTCACAGCATGCTTAAAATGTTTTCAATAAAGTCTCTTATAGTAAAAATATAATATTGCAAAGTAACTGTTTTCTAAATGCAATATTTTCACATACTGTGGGATAAATTTAAATTGTTATTTACAATACAGCTTAACTTGCATTTAAGCCAGAACATTCCTTTTATAGTAATCCAAGATAATATCATGACCTTGTAAGCAAAACTAAACTAAACAGTGAAAAAAAAAAAAACTAAACTAAACAGTGAAAAAAAAACTAAACTAAACAGTGAAAAAAAAACTACTTTGAGTGCTTTTTCTAAGAAATCGAGTTTCTCTTAAAGGAGAAGTCCACTTCCAAAACAAAGATTCACATATAATGTACTCACCCTCTTGTCATCCAAGATGTTCATGTCTTTCTTTCTTAAGTCGTATAGAAATTTTTTTAGTAAAATATTTTTTAGTAAAATATTTCAGTATTTTTCTCCATACAATGGACTGATATGGTGCCCCAATTTTGAACTTCCAAAATGCAGTTTAAATGCGGCTTCAAATGATCCCAAATGCGGTTGTAAACGATCCCAGCCGAGAAAGAAGGGTCTTATCTAGCGTAACGATCGGTTATTTTAATAAAAATAATACAGTTTATATACTATTTTAATGCCAAACGCTCGTCTTGTCTTACTCTGCCTGGACTGTTTTTGTTCCGGTTCATGAAAGTTAGGGTATGTCGAAAAACTCCCATCTCACGTTCTCCCTCAACTTCAAAATCGCCCTATATCGCTGTTTTACATTTTTTGTTAAGGGTGTTTGATCTTCTTTGCATGTTCACTTTGCAAAGACTGCGTTGGTACTTCTGCAGTGATGTAGGATGATTTTGAAATGATTTTTGAAGTTGAGAGAGAAAATACGATTGGAGTTTTTCGACATACCCTAACTGTCTTGAACCAGAATACACAGAGTTCAGGGAGAGAAAGGCAAGACGAGTGTTTGAGATTAAAAAGTATTTGTATTTTTTAAATGAAAATAACCGATCGTTACGCTAGATAAGACCCTTCTTCCTTGGCTGGGATCGTTTACAACCGCATTTGGGATCATTTGAAGCTGCATTTAATCTGCATTTTGGAAGTTCAAAATCGGGGCACCATATCAGTTCATTATATGGAGAAAAATGCAGAAATGTTTTCCTCGAAAAACATAATTTCTTTACGACTAAAGAAAGAAAGACATAAACATCTTGGATGACAAGGGGGGTGAGTACATCATATGTGAATCTTTGTTTTGGAAGTGGACTTCTCCTTTAATCAGACTGTTTCAAACTGTGTTTCCTAAATCATATATTTCCTAAAGCTTTACTATTGCTGCACTGCTGCCCAGCTCTAAGTCTAATAATTTATTCATTGAGGTTTATTTCTAAAACAGCAGGTGCCATTTCCCAATTCTTGTGTAGATTTGGGTTGATCTTTCTCTGTAATTTCTCTTTCTTTTGGTCTTATATCAGCACCCTAGTGAAGACAGCTATAATTCTTATATTAATTATTACCTCCACAGAAATGTGAGGAATGTCCATTTTTTACTCACTTATCTAACTTACTTCCCCTAAAGAATGTACCATTCAGCTCAGGGCACAGGCTTCCCACTGGAAAGGGTCAGATAGAGAGAAGAACTGGCTCGTATGAACTCAATGAGAAAAGTACACAGAAAAAAGAGCTGGTTAAACAATAGAACCCGATGCCCCTCCTCACCACTGACCTATTACGACATTACACCTGGACTGTGTAACTAGTTGCTCATTTTGAAATGTTACTTGCTACCTGTAAAATGTAGGCTGCTGTCAGAAGCCAGATTTGAATTTCATACTATGTTATTTCGCTTAAAAATAAGAGCAGAAAATGATTTAGTCTAGGCCTGCTTAAAATGTATGGCTTATTTACTGCTTTCACTTCTCCAATTTTGACTTTTTTCTTAGAATTGCGTGAAATAAACTTGCAATTGCATTTTATAAAGTCAAAATTGTGAGACATAAACTTGCAATTATGACAAATAAAGTCAGAAATGCAAGATATAAACTCACAATTCTTTGTGACTTTTTTCCTCAGAATTGTGAGTTTATATCTTGCAACTGTGAGAACATCAGTCTTTTTTCCGTCAAAATTGAACTTCATAACTCATATTTGCGAGTTAATATAAAAAAGTAAGAATTGTCATTGCGAACTCGCAATTGTGAGAAAAAAAAGTCTGTTTATATCACAATTCTAAGAAAAAAACAAGAATTGTGAATTTATATCTCTATAATTCTGACTTTATAACACGCAATTGCGAGTCTATATCTAACAACTCTGAGAAAAAAGTCAGAATTATGAGAAAAAGATAAGCATTGCGAGATATAAACTCACAATAGCGAGAAAAAAGGTAAGTTGCTAGATAGAAAATCGCAATTGTGAAAAAAAGTCGCAACTCTATTTTTCATAATTGTGAGTTTATATCACAATTCTGAAAAAAGGTGGAATTGTGACTCACAATTCTGACTTTATAACTCACAATTGCAAGTTTATGTCTCGCAATTTTGAGAAAAAAGTCAGAATTGTGCGATATAGACTGATATGTTCTCACAGTTGCAACATATAAACTCACAATTCTGAGAAAAAAGTCAGAATTGTGAGTTCATATCTTGCAATTTTGACTTTATTTCTCATAATTGCAAGTTTATGTCTCGCAATTATGACTTTATAACTTGCAATTGTGAATTTATATCTTGTAATTCTGACTTTTTTTCTTAAAATTGCTAGTTTATGTGTCACAATTCTGACTTTAAAACATGCAACTGCGAATTTATATCTTGCAATTCTGAGAAAAACAGATGTAAAGATGTAAACTCGCAATTGCAAGACAAAAATCGCAATTACCTTTTTTTATTTTCTTATTCAGTGGTGGAAAACAGGGTTCCATATGATTCCTATGGTCAGGGTAATCTAAAAAATATTAGGGAATTTAGGGAATCCCAGGTCTAAAATAAACACAATGATTTCTATGAATATAAACTTTATATTATACTCAGCTATAAAATATTTCCATTCTAATATTTCATAAATTGTTCTTTGTTGATGATATCTACAACATTGAAATCCTTATCCAGTAATCACAACCTGGAAAAGTCATTGAAGTTGATTAGTGAAAAAGTGTGGCAACCCTGACCTACGTTCGATTAATTTTAATGCGACTGTAAACAAGGACATTTGCCTTTATTTTTAGTGCAATTAATTACATAAGCCAGACTGGTGTAATATATTTGTAGCTACTTTTTTCCACAGCCCTCTGAATGCTAATCAACCCTGCTGCATAATTTAAAAGCAATGTATCGTGCATAAAAGGCTTTGTAGGTGTTAACAGTCAAAGCACATCCCGGCTATATTTACTGAAAGTTTCTAAAGGTAGGTGTGAAGTTTCCATTCAGTTTCCATAGCGACTGTTACAAATGCGTCCATAAAATATAGACAAGTGCCCTTAAAGTTGCACGTTGCAGTTGAGTAATGGAACATCTGAATCTCTCGTTGCACTAATTCCTCACGCAGTAATTTGGAAAAAGTGCTTTAGGTCAGTATTGACAGCACTCAACAGGCGGGGGACAAGGATTTGCTCTGTTAAAACAAACCTGAACGGCTCAGGTCCGTGCTGGGCACTTCACAGCATTAGGGCTAATACGATTTAACACTCTCAGAGTGACCTCCACAAAGCCTCCTCGCACGCTGATCTTCACTACATTTTCGCACGTGCAGGATTCAACACAGCTCCACATGGCTTGGTTCTGCTTCAAACCACACAGTTTTATTGCATACATGAGCACAGGTGAAAACAATTTTGTTTTTTAAAAGTTTAAATCTTTCAAATAAATATATATTAAAGGGATAGTTCACTCAAAATTGAAAGTTCTGTCATTAATTACTCACCCTCATGTCGTTCCAAACCCGTTAAGACCTTCGTTCATCTTTGGAACACAATTAAGATTTTTTTTGATAACATGGACTATTTTAACAATGTTCGTACTAACTTTCTGGGCCTTGAACGTGTTAGTTACATTGCGGTCTATGCAGGGTCAGAAAGCTTTTGGATTTCATCAGAAATATCTTAATTTGTGTTCTGAAGATGAACGAAGGTCTTACGGGTTTAGAACAACATGAGGGTGAGTAATTAATGACAGAATTTTTATTTTTGGGTGAACTATGTCTTAACTTATTTGAAAAAAATCTTTATTTAGAAACTGATGCAAGTAGCAATGGTCATCGGCAATCGTTCAAAACCAGTCTGGTTTATATGTTCAGCTATTCAGCTCATTAACTCTTAATATTAGAACCATTGTAAGCACCAGAAAGAACTTGCAGTGTGTCGAAGGTCTCTGTGGAGCCCTCAGGTCATTATTTTGTGATAAGACATTCACTTTCCTCTTTGCCCTCTCTGTTTGACCCTCAGCCTCTAACCCTGAAGGGGCAAGTTTATGGTGCTTTTCCAATGGCATGACTGAACGGCCCTGTACTCACTAAAGAGAATGTCTCCAGTGTGCGTGCCTGTGAAAAATGAATGGTGCTTCTATGCCAAAATAAGGCCTCTAAAGAACGTGATGCAATCCCTATAAAGAGAGCTAGTGTTAAGTTAGGACCTTTTCAATGAATGAAGTCGCCACCGTTCGACTTGTCATATTTCACAGAGAGTCATATTCAACCAAATGACTGTAGTTTGGTGCTAAATTGGTGAATAATGAAAGGGGGCCCAGTGTCACCTTGGGTCCTACAAACTCTGGTCATGATTTCCAGCAGTTTTACCTTAATGGACCTTTTATTTACGTCTATAATTAGTGCACAATAAAAGAGGATGTTGTTATATTCC
This sequence comes from Labeo rohita, assembly GCF_022985175.1. NCBI lineage: Eukaryota > Metazoa > Chordata > Actinopteri > Cypriniformes > Cyprinidae > Labeo > Labeo rohita. Next base: position 18,299,249 of record NC_066882.1, on the reverse strand, counting down.
CACAATTAAGTGAGCTGCATATAAAGGCAGCATTTTAAAAGGATAGCTTAATCCATGTCTCAAGGCCCAGAAAGGTAGTAAGGACATTGTTAAAATAGTCCATGTGACATCAG
>NC_066882.1:17914136-17991636 GCF_022985175.1 Labeo rohita | reverse complement strand
ATCATCAGACATAAAAACAGGCATCAAAACTGTGTAACGTTATGGAATAAAATGTCGACCCATGAAGAGGTAATAATGACTGTCAAGCTTTGCGGTATTGATTGACTCCTTCTACGTTTCAATTATTATTCTGAATACAATTCATTGTCTTTTTTCAGCTTTTTTTTTCAAAATGTTGTTTTTTTGTTTGTTTATTTATTTATGAAACTTTCCCACATTTAAGTGTTTATAAAAAAGAATGCATGAAGCTAAAATTAATTTTTGTTTACAAGCAGACACCCTGTTCTTTCTTTTGATGTTTTGTATATTCAGATATTCATATAACAAAATACATACAAATTAAGTAATACCTAAATAGGGACATAGTAGCATACTTAAAGTATGATGTAAAGTTCATTTAAAGAAAACTACTAGTTTACTAGTAGTAGTATAAAACTACTATATTAGTTTATTGAGACTACACTTCAAAGTGTACTAAAAATGCTACAAGTATTCATTTAGTAAACTATCAGTATACCTAAGTTCACTTTTAGTATAGTTGCAGTACAAACAACATATAGTTATATATAGTATAATATATACTTTAAGTATACTTAATCAAATAAACTTGAAGTATACTTCTTTTTGGTAAAGGAGTGTACATTGGTCAAGCTGTATGTTTTATGCAGGGAGGTTTATATTTATATTTATACATTTTAACTAAAATGACTTGCATTCAAATGTTTTAAAAGCCTGGAGAAATCTCTCCATTGCCATTCTCATTCTTCTTACTGACAATAATTCAACCCCTGAACGTACGTGATTTAAAATCATCTTGTTAAATCCTGAACCTAAATGCCATGTGACTAATTTCTATCCTGATAACACTATAAACCTAACTCTAGTGGAGAGAAAGAAAGAATAATGGGGGAAAACCATCAAGCGATACAACAGCCTTCGTGGAAACCTTGTTTATGGTAGGAATATGTCCACAGCAGACTGATCTATTCAGGAAAAAGCAGAGGTCGAGAAGAGAAGACTTAGGGAGGGAGGGTGATTTGAGAGCTAATCAATATTGAGGCTCATCACAGAAAATGATGTTTTATATTCCGCCGCTAACGCTCGGCTTGTTTTGTTCTCTCTGTGTGCCCTTTGGGTGGCTATGTTTTCTCCTCTGCGTCTGGAGAATTCTCTGTAGTGGCATTTCTGATGCTATCATTGAGTTCCTGTCAGCCAAAGATCACATTAAATGGCCAGTTATCAAATATATTTAAAAGAATGAGGGTGGAAAAGAAGGAAAGGAAGTTCACAGAGAAAATAACAAAGTAAGCAGGAAGGAAGAAAACTTGGAATCAACCTGTGTTGCTTTTTTTTTTTTTTTTTTTTTTGGTGCATATGGTGAAAGTCAGTGGTGTTTAATGTTGTTTTGGAGCCTGTTGACTTCCATTGAATGGGCATTCTTTAAAATATCCCTTTAAAAGCTGCTCAGATATACTCATCCTAACATTGTTTAAACCTCTATGATGAGCTCCTTTTTGACATTTGCTGTATAAATCATGATCCACTTCTATTGTTCGTAGCATGTATTTATGTCTGTCATAGAAGCAAGAAAATTACAGTTAAGCTATTTCTTTAATCGATGTGTGTGTTTGATTTTTGCCTGAACTCAAGTTCAGAAATCTTTCAAACCAACTAAACAACCTGAACTCTTATGTCAGATGGACTCGGTTCCACAGCAGAAGCTTTAGTGTGAAAGCAGCCTTATATTTGTGAAGTATTTGTAGTGTGATTACAGCGTGAATTTGTCTGTGTCTGTAAGGGAGAGATTGAGGGCATATGTGTGCTGGTATGCTGCAGCGAAGTGTCCATCCAGCATTTAAATATTTAGGTCTATCTGTCAGCCTGGCTCAGGAAGGACTTGGCTTCCAGGCACATTTGCCGCAGGAAAAGAGAAGAGTGGGAGAGAGACAGAAAGGGAATATGAATAAATGGATAAGAACTGTGGGAAATGAGATAAAGATAAACGGGGAGAAGATGAACACCTGGGCTTGAAGTGTCAACATTTGAATAATATTATTTTAATAAAATAATACAACAAAATAAATTAAATAAATCTAAAATATATTTCTGATTTATATGTTGTCATTTTGTTTCTTTTTAAATTTAAATTAAAATATATACAGTGTATAGTATATAGACTACTGTGTGTGTGTATGTATACATATAGATACACATTTCCTGTCAAATGTTTTTGAACGGTAAGATTTTTAATGTTTTTTAAATATTTTGCTCACCAAGTCTGCATTTATTTGATCCAAAGTATAGCAAAAACAGTAAAAATCTGAAACATTTTTACTATTTAAAATGTCTTTTTTATTTGAATATATTTTAAATTTTAATATATTCAAAGCTTAATTTTTAGCATCATTACTCCAGTCACATGATCATTCATGAATCATTCTAATATTCTGATTTGCTGCTCAGTAAACATTTATGGTTGTGAATGGTGTTGTGTATAATGTTACAAAAGTTTTTTACTTCAGGTAAACACTGAACTTTGGATATTTCTACTAATCAAAGAATCCTGAAAAAATGTACTCAACTGGTTTAAATATTGATGATAATAATGATAATAATACAAAATGTTTCTTGAACAACAAATTAGCACATTAGAATGATTTCTGAAGGATCATGTGACATTGAAGACTAGAGTAATGATGCTGCAAATTCGGCTTTGATCATAGAAATAAATTACATTTTAAAATATATTCAAATAGAAAACAGTTATTTTAAATAGTGAAAGTATTTCACAGTATTACTTCGTTTGCTGTATTTTGGATCAAATAAATGCAGGCTTGTTGAGCAAAAGAGACTTCTTTACAAAACATTAAAAATCTTTTGACTGGTAGTGTACTGTACACACATATAACACTATCATCATGATCTCCCAGTTTAGCTAAAGGAGCATAAAAAAATAAATAATTAAAACTCAGAAAAAAAAGAAGAGCAAGACTAATGTCCAGTGTCCATCTGTTCCGTTCCCTCTTTGCTCTCAGGAACAAAGATCTTCCCACAGTCCTGCTGTGACTGAAAAACAAATCAAATTTTGGGATGATGTAAGTTCATTATGTTTTTGTTTGTGGTTGCTATGGAAAAAGGAACTGAAACCCTTCAAGCCATAGGGCCTGTGATTATCTGGTTTGGCTTTGAATTTGTCTGTGCAGCTTGGCTTCATCTATCTGGAATGTTAAAGTGACACTTTCAGTTCAGAAGTTCAGCCCTCCACTTTTATGAAAACCGTGGGTTATGACCCTCTCACTTGGTGATGATTTCTCAACTGGAAATCTCATTTTTTCTGTAAATGATATTTGACAAGACTTGTAGGAAGTCAAATATTTGTTGTAAACAACAGCAAATCTGTATGAGCTTGAAGCTAAGCTGACTCTAACAATAACAAAAGTCATGTAGACATTGTTTTCATTGACCTGAAAAGACAGGCAGACTATTGCATTATATTTACACATGTTGGATTGTGCTGTTTTATGTTCAGTTGTCTAGTTACCCAGTGTTCAGGATGAGGTACATTCTGACCGTACATGTGTTTAGCTTGTAATCTACTTGAAAATCTTGTTTGATGGTCTTTTAAAAGAATGCATAAAGCAAAAAGGAAAATTACGTTTTTTTTGAGGAAAACATTTCAGGAATTATCTCCATATAATGGACTTCAATGGTGCCTGTAAGTTTGAATGTCCAAAATGCAGTTTCAATGCAGCTTCAAAGGGCTCTAAACGATCCCAGCCAAGGAACAAGGTTCTTATCTAGCGAAATGATCGTCATTTTCTAATAAAAATAAAAATGTACTTGTCTAGCTCGGCAATGTGCATGCATTCACACTTTGTGTGATTCGGGTCAATACAATTACAGTAGGTCGAAAAACTCCAATATCATTTTCTCCTCCAACTTCAAAATTGTCCTACATAGCTGTTTTACTTTTTTTTGTAAAGGGCGTTTGACCTTCTTTGCACGTTTACTTTGTAAACACTGGGTCGGTACTTCTGCAGTGATGTAGGACGATTTTAAAGTTGGAGGAGAAAATGAGATGGGAGTTTTTCTACATACCCTAACTGTATTGACCCAGATTTCAGCGGATCTGTCAGCGATGTTTAAAAATCGGCTCAACAGCGCTCAAATGTGAGCGGGAAATGGGCATTTTTAAAATTTCAGTACCGAAAGTACCGAACCTGGTACATTTTGACAACTCTACCTTTAACTAATGTAGGGATAGTTCACCCAAAAATGAAAATTCTGTCATTATTTACTCACCCTCATGACCTTCATCTTCAGTATTTTGATGAAATTCAAGACCTTTCTGACCCTGGATAGACAGCAATGCAATGCAACTGACACATTCAAGGCCCAGAAAGGTAGTAAGGACATTGTTAAAATAGTCCATGTGACATCAGTAATTCAATCGTATTTTTATGAAGCTACGAGAATAATTTTTGTGTGCTAAGAAAACAAAAATACTTACTTTATTTAACAATTTTTTCTCTTCTGGGTCAGTCTCCGCTGCTCTTCATGACACACGCATGCATTGTAGTACTCTTGTGAACAAGTCAAACGCAAAGAAGAGAGTAAATTGTTAAATAAAGTCATTACTTTTGTTTTCTTCGCGCACAGAAAGTATTCTCGTAGCTTCATAACATTATAGTTGAACCACTGATGTCACATGGACTATTTTAACAATGTCCTTATTACTTTTCTGAGCCTTGAATGTGGTAGTTGAGTTGCTGTCTATGTAGGGTCAGAAAGCTCTTGGATTTCATTTTTAAATGTGTTCTGATGATGAACGAAGGTCTTATGGGTTTGGAACGACATGAGGGTGAGTAATTATTGACCAAATTTACATTTTTGGATGAACTAACCCTATTGTAAAATGTAATCAATCAGAAATTTGATTATGAAGAATCTCCATGCAGATCCTTCATCAAGTCCCAAAGCATGGTGTCAAGACATAATTCTGAATATCTCACATGTCGGAGAACAGTTTTGAAGCTAAGCTTGAATTTGAAAGCATTATGGAGTCTGAGTGATGAACTAACCTTGGCCTGTCTTGCTTCAAGTGAGGATCAGAGAAGTCTGTGTTTAGCTGAGGGGCGGCATTAAGCGTGAAGCCCGGTTGATGGTTTGGCGTAGATCGTCCATCAATGAAGCTAGAGGTTGCAAATGTTATTTGCTAAGATATTAGACAAGAGCTAAAGGCTAATAATCTGTTTTAGTCAAAGAAGGTTGTTTAAAACCGACTCTCTTATATATGTTACATATACTGTAGAAGTGCTTTAAAGAGATAGTTCACCCAAAAATGAAAATTCTGTCATTAATTACTCATCCTCATGTCATTCCAAACCTGTAAGACCTTCGCTCATCTTCAGGACACAGATTAAAATATTTTGATGAAATCTGAGAGCTTTCTGACCATCTATAGACAGCAACGCAACTACCACATTCAAGACCCAGAAACTTAGTAAGAACATTGTTAAAATAGTCCATGTGACATCAGTCACATGCGTTGTGGTACTCCTGTGAACGCACGTCGAAGACTTGAAATTGTTGAATAAATTCGTTATTTTTGTTTTCTTTGCGTGCAAAAAAGTATTCTTGTAGTTTCATAAAATTACAGTTGAACCACTGATGTCACATGGACTATTTATTACTACCTTTCTGGTCCTTGAACGTGGTAGATACACTGCTGTCTATGCAGGGTCAGAAAGCTCTCAGATTTCATCAAAAATATCTTAATTTGTCTTCTGAAGATGAACAAAGGTCTTGGGTTTGGAACGACATGAGAGTGAGTAAATGAGAGAATTTTTGGGTGAGCTGTCCCTTTAAATATTCCAGCTCTCCAAGGACATCAAAAGGACGACGGCATATCCATGGGCCGCCCTCAGTCCGCTCACTGACCATCCGATGCTTTACACTAACATGGGCAGAGCTTTTTGATTGCATGGCTTTTCCCAACTTCCAGGACTCAGAGTGCAGTATTCCTCCTAAAAACTTGTGGATGGAAATGTTTTCGGTGTAGTGCAATTATTTTTAAGGAGTCTTTTTCCTTGGCAGTTCTTTTATAATGATATTTCAGATGTAATAATGATGGTAGTTCTTGGCCAGAATAAGCAGGTCACTTTTTTTTTAGCATGCAGGCATGAAAACATACTTAAAACATACAAAACTAGGGATGAGATGATGTAATTGATACTATGTAAGATTTGGAAAGGATCCACCCTCTTTCAAAACCAGGAGTAACTTCTGTGTTTACGTTTCTAGCTGACGTAGCCTATATAATTCGAGTGTATTTTTGCTCCTTTAAGCATGGAAAAATAGGCTAAGTGCAGGCTCATTTTTCCCCTCAGCCTCTCTAGCATTAAGGCTTGGAATTATTCAGCGGAGGGGGGGTTGCTTAATTTTTCAAGCGCGTCCCGAACCAAGCGCCTGCACAGTTCCATTGACCATTAACATCAGCTGCCTTGTCACACTCCTCCATCCTTTCCTGTTCATGTCTTCGCTGTCTCACTGATTTCCATTTCAAGCACCCTTAAAGTGCTCACTTCAGATTTCAGCCTCTCACTTGAGGCAAACCACCATATGTTTTTCTTATTATTGAGCTAAAACTGGATGTTGAATCTTTGTGAACATTACAAAAGATGGTGAGTGATGTTCAAAATTGTGGATGAGAAGCTTCTATCATTCCCTCTAATGCCTCGTCTCCCTCTCCAAGTCTGAAAGAGCTACTTTCACAACTGATCTTATCTGAGCTCGCTCAGATTTACAGCTTGCACACTACATCTTCACACTAGCCTTAAGGGACAGGGTCAAACTCTGTACAACTGATCCCCTTATCTAATCTCTCACTGCTGAGACAGACAGAGAAAGAGAGAATCACAGTGACTGAAGGTGTTGGGTGCTGGAGGTTGTAGAGACGGGTGGTCCCAGAGCTCAATTATATGTGTTACACGCGTCCTAAGATTCAAACCAATGCTGTGCTTTTTCAATTTATATGTGTGTGCTTTGCTATATTCCACCATGGACAGGTAATGTTTAGGGTGGCCAGATTTTTTAGCTCTGTGGGGGGGGGCTAAGGAATTTTTCTGTATGAGGTCCTGCACCTTTGATGAAAGAAATAACTATAGATCCAAAAGATTGTTTTGAATTATGATGCACACAATAAAAAAAATATATAAGATGCTAAAAATAAGTATGAGGGACTCATATGCAACTATTACAGAAGGTTTAAATGCTCAATGATGTGCCAGAGGGAAAAATTATGCATTCATTATGCGGGGGGTGAAAACTTTTTGAAGTTGAAGATCAGGGTAAATTGAACTTATTTTGTCTTCTGGGGAACATCTTCTGTAGCTTCTGAAGGGTAGTACTAAATGAAAAAAAAAAAAATATTTAGCCAAAATAAAAATTAAAAAATTACAATATTCTCATTCTGTTCAAAAGTTTTCACCCCCCAGCTCTTAATGCATGGTTTTTCCTTCTGGAGCATCAGTGAGCGTTTGAACCTTCTGTAATAGTTGCATATGAGCCCCTCAGTTATCCTCAGTGTGAAAAGATTGATCTCAAAATCATACAGTCATTATTGGAAATGGTTCAAATACACAAAAAAATGCTGAAAAACCAAAGAATTTGTGGGACCTGAAGGATTTTTCTGAAGAACAGCAGACAGTTTAACTGTTCTGGACAAACAAAGGACACATGAACAACTATCACTAAGCAAAATAGAAAAAAAACACCTGTGGATCATTCAGGTACCAACACAATGTTAAGAATCAAGTGTATGTAAACTTTTGAACAGGGTCATTTTTATAAATTCAACTATAAGTTTCTGTTGTGGACTATATGTAAATGTCTTTTATGTGAAATATCATATTCAGTTCAATAGTAAATAAAAAATAACAGGGCAAATCCAGCGTTATGGATGTCACAAACCAGACGCAATAATACTGAACAAATAGACAAGCGATGTTACTTTATTTTAATTTTGATGTGTCTATTTATGAGGAATATATACTGTTATGGATGTGACAAGCCTGAAAATAGCCCTTACCATATGGAAAACCATGCACTAAAAATAAAAAAAAAATGCTTTAAAAACTTTAAGAGACCTCACATGGGTATTTGAATCACCAAATGTTGACATCTTTGCTATCAGTATAGTAAAAACCTTTGGTAAAAACATGCATTTTGTATGATCCCTTCTTATCTTATTAAAATAATGAACATTTTGCAGATTATGCAAGGTGTATGTAAACTTTTGACCTTAACTGTATATAATGCAATGTATTTTATTTAATGTTTTTAATCTAATTTTATAGTTTTATTGTATTTAATGTTATATTTAATGAAAAATTGTCATAAACTCATAATCATATCATTAGAATTGGAAAAAAAATTAACATCACCTCTAATATTTGTGAATATTATCTCCTTATGCTCATCTGAACACATGAAGAAATGTGAAAAGACACAAGCAGTCACAGTTAGCTCTCACTCAAAATCATCTTATTTATTTCTGTTATTTCACATTAAACAACGACAAACTTTGTGACAAGTGACAAAGTATAATGTAACATTTATTTTAATGACTATGAGTGATATTTATTTCAATTAAAAGATTAGTCTGATTCTATAATTTGCAGTTTAACTGAAATTAATGGCTTTCAATACAGTGTTAAATAAATATAATTACCATGTTTTTCCCTCGGGTATCTGGATTTCTATTGTTATCATTGATTTAGGGCCTGGTAATTTACAGTTAAAGACTTGCGGACAAATTTCATATCATTTTACCACAAAATATCATTTAAAAAAGCAGTGTGTTTTAGCTGTGCCAATGTGATCTGCAATGTCCGGTTTGTTTTTTTGTCCCTGCAGGCCAGATTCTGCGGCAGCTGTCTAAATGCAGCCTATGTAACTACAGCTAATTAAAGCTGCATTATTGATAGATCATTAAATTATTCAGTACTAATAATAAAAGATAGCCCAATGATAAGCATGGTGTTAAAGGTTTAGTGCCCTTATAACAAAAAAAAAAAACCTTGCTTTGTTGTTCACCATATTGTCTTTAATTGTCTAAATGCTTTTTTCCAAATCTCTACCATAACTGTGACACCACTGACCTGTAGTAAGACAGACGGTATGTAAAATTGCAAATTGATTGGGTGTCGTGGTACTTTTAGTCTGCGTAAAGCACATTGCAGCTTATTTTGGACAAGACCACAAGTTCTACAGACAACCACAGATCATTTTCTATCTGAAATAGACTGTGTTTCTGCAAACTACAGAAAACGAAATATAGCATAAATGATGTGTAACGTGTTCTTTCCAACATAGCAAAATATGTAAACAGACTAGTTGTATAAAGCAAGCCAATCAGATTACAACTCAGCAATCTGAGAAAGTGTTTTCCAGTTTTTTGAGAAATATGCATCAGACGGTCAGCGAGTGGTCCGTGGGCGGTCTGTGGGTGTGCCGTCTGAGACTAGGCTACTCTGACCTGAATTTAAGGTCATTTTAACAAAAAAATCTTTTTTAGGGTTGTTTATATCTATATGCAGTGCATTAAACTGCTTTAATGCATCTGACTGCAAGAGTATCTTTTAAAGGAGAAAATCAGTGCATATCAGTACTTACCTCGATTGAGATCATCACACGTTGTCAGGTCTATTTAGGATGAGATATTAAAACACACAGCCTGCACAGGTAAAAACAATTCACTGTCACTTTTCTTGCATGGTGTGTTTCTTAACAGTGCTGAATGTGTGTGTGTTGTTGGCTATATGCTGTGTAAGTTGACCTTTATTACCTGTGTTATGGTGAGTTGGCTCATTAGAGCTGTGGGAAGCAGCAGGTATCTTGTTCAGCTGGGTAATGAGGAAGCTTCCCTGTCCTGTGGCCCACATCTACAGATCAAATCTCCATTACAGACCCCTTATTCAGCCTCCCACCAAACTGTTGTCAACAATCCGCTGCATACTTATTGTGTTAGTTTGCTGAAAGCACAGGTCAGTATGTCTGTCGATACATTTCGACCATCCATCAATCAATCAGTCCTTATATCTATTTTTCTTCCCCCTTAGATTTTTGAGACTGATGGACTTCCATATATTACTAGTTACTAATATAACTTCCATATATTACCAGCATTCAAAATAGTTTTGCAAGAACTGGAACTGGAAGAAATGGAGTGAAAACAGTAATATTGAAAGTCTTTACTTTGATCATTTTAATGCATTGTTGTTGAATAAGAGCATCAGTTTTAGTAATGTTTAATTAGATTTGGGAATTCATCAAGTGAGTCAGGAGTTTCATCCACTCATGATTTCTTTTATTTTTTTGTCTATTGTTTGTCTTAATAGCATATTCAGAATTTTTTTGTATACATGCTTAGAATTCCAGAAGATTGGATTATCGCTCTAGAGAGAAACGTTAGGACTGATCTGATGCACTGCGCTGCACGTTGGTTTTGCTGAAGTACTGTTAAAGCAACTGAGCTGGAGTCAAGTAGAATTAGAAACAAAACTGAACAGACTAAAGAGGAATTTTAAAACCTAGAGCATTTGACACAAGCTCTCTTTGGTGTAAAAGCAAGCACCTAAATCAGCATGGACAGAGTAGATGTTATCCCTTACCCAGTTTTCCTTTCAACAGTTGTGGCACCTTTTTTTCTGCCTGACAACCAGCTAATTTATTCGTTTAATATTATCGCTTTGATCTGTCCGCTTAGAAACTGTGAAAACTGAGAGGAAAGAAAGAAAAGAAGCCTCCTAGCATTCAAAGGTATATGGGGTGTGCTTCTCTTTTTGATCTGTTCACTTCTATCACTTCTGTTCTATAGTAATTTGACAGACTTAAGGAAAATAGGAGGGGAAGGAGGAAAAATAAACAGGCATGTTCTGTGGGGCGAATATTTAACAAGTAAATATATAGGTTGTGTGTGAATATATATGTGCCATAGTAACATATGCTGCCTTAAAATTTTGAGTTCCGTCAACTCAAATAAGTTTAGTCAACTTGAAATGTTAAATTCTACTAAGTGACAACTTAGATATTTGTGTTTGTTAAACTTAAAAGCAAGGTAAGTAACCCAGCTGCCTTAAAATTTTAAGTTGAATCAACTCAAGCATCTAAGTTGTCACTTAGTACAACTTAACATTTCAAGTTGAATAAACGTTTTTTGAGCTAAATGAACTTAAAATTTTAAGGCAGCCAGGTAACAAGTTATTTTAAGTTGACTCAACAAATGTTTTTTTTACAGTGTAGGGCCCTGTGAAATCCATTTTATTTTTCCCAAATTCCATTTTTTTTAGTGGAATTTTTCTGGATTCCATTTTTTTTTTTCATTTGAATTTTTCTGGACTCTTTTTAATGGTTAAAATTAATTTTATTAATCAAAATCCTTAAACAAAAAACTTAAACAATTTAAGATGTTTATTAAAGTTTAACAAAAATGATATGTTTAGTGCTCTATGAAATGTTTTACTTTTGCCCACCTTCTGTTTTATTGTTACCAAATTCTGTATTTTAGCATGTCTAATTATTTGAATGCGTAAAAACAAGTTTCATTTATTCTTACAATAGCCTTGTGAAATGTTTATTTTTTTCAGACATTCTGTGTTGTGTATTTGCATTTTTCTGGTTATCAGATGAAGGCATAAAACATCAATTTCATTTACCTTTTAATTAATGAAAATTAAACAAATTTTATTTTTTGGCAAATAAAGGGGATTTACAATTACATTTAAAACATTGAAGAAATATGATTATTCCTTAAAAATAAGGTTTTAATAATTTTAGTAGTTGTAGTAGTAGTAGTACCAGAGATTTTCTTACTATAGGGAGATGAGAGGGTCTGTATTACTTACTAATGGAGAAAACATAACGGTTAAGTGGGATCACGTATCCCTTAATAACCCATCACATTACAGCCTTGACATCATTGAATTTCAGTCAGTTGTACGACACTCAATCGCCGTTTACGGAAACCATAGGAATGAATGAGAAGTGCTGTAAGCTGAGTCTCGCCTGTCGCAAAAAGTCAGTGATTTCTCTTATAAAACTGTATTTATTTCGTGGTAAACTCTAAAAATAGTTCAATCCAAAAGTATTGTTTAGTGTAAAACATGCTGAAGATTAGCAGATAGGCTGTCGAATCATTAAATGATAAGCCGTTTCCTCTAAAAAGCTGTGACATTACGTGTTAAACTGTAAATTCCGTTTTTATGACTGTATTCCGTGATTCCGTCCACATTTACCACATCGCAGAAATGATAGGGTCCTAGATATGACATGGGCTATTTTAACGGTGCCCTTACTAACTTTCTTGGCCTTGAATGTTTCAGTTGCATCGCTGTTTATGTAGGGTCAGAAAGCGCCCGGATTTCATCAAACATATCTTTCTTTGTGTTCCGAAGATGAATGAAGGTCTTGCGGGTTTGGAATGACATGAGGGTGAGTAATTAATGACAGAATTTTCATTTTTGGATGAACTATCCCAACTACCCTGCTGAATGCTAAGCAAAAATATCATATGATATGTAATTAAAGACATGAATTGTCATTTTAAATGAATAATAGTAAATACTCTGTAAAAACTTGCTATCATTTCTGATCAGGCATTGGAAAGGAAATATTTTCTTGGTAAGAACAGTTTAGCTCACAGTTCTCTGACTTTTTTTTTTTTTTTATTTGAGTCTGACGGCTCCTCAGCTCCCATGGTTGCACACTTCAGTATCTCAGAAATATGTCATCTGGGCATTGTTCGCTTACTATACACTGTCATGAATACATTTTACTTTGTAACAGAGAAGTACTTTCTTAAAAATAAAGGTTTCAATGGCATCTGTGGATCCACAAAGAACCTTTATCATCCATGAAACTTTTCTAACAGTTCTTTATAATGGAAAAAGGCAGATATTATTAATCTTCACACTAAGAAAAATTGGTTATTGGAAAATGATTGTACTATGGCATTGAAAACCTCCTTTATTTTTTTTTGAGCATATTTATATTTGAATGCAGGGAGAGTACAGTATGTACAATGCAACTGGGAAGGATACTATGATGTTGGTGTTATTTTTTAATCATGTATTATGTAATGTACTAATTAATCGGCTGGCAGCTTTTGCCAATATCTGTGCCCACTTGGCTGTTTAACGGTTTTCCGCCTTGTCGTCAATTCCAAAATCAACCAGCCTTGTCAGTGAATACTGCACATTTTAAGTAACTATTACATAAAATAAGTTAATGTTTGTGCACATTATTGCATTAAATGAACAACTCTGCTGTAGATGTCCCAATCAGCATATCTTTTTTCTTCTCTTTCCTTCGGTGTAACCCTTATATCCTTCATTAATGTCATGCAAAATCACCATTAGGAATGTGAACAATGTCTAATGGTGTAATGTAGCGAACCTGCTAATGTTCCAAACCTGTATGTCTATCTTTGATATTTCGAGGACTGTTTTGACTTATTTTTTTCACTGAATTAAGAAATGCATACAGATTTAAAATGACATGAGGGATTATTTTAATTTTTGTTGAATGATCCCTTTAAAAAACTTTGTGATGAACGTCCAGCCTTTGCACTGTTTCTTCTCAGGGTAGGTCAAAGGAGGAGGTCAAATGCATGTTTAATAGTGCGACTCCAGTCATGTTTATGTATGACTGGCTTTCGTGTGCTATCAGTGAGTTATTAACGGGAAATAGCTTGTCTTAAGTCGGCACTGCAGGGGTTAATTTGGCTTTGACTGAGCCTGGAAGGGAGAAGGAGAGACAGAGGGATTGCACGATAATGAACCAGCAGGAGGAGGCATGACTGACCATAATATTGGGGTGATTATGAGACCTTGGCAGGGCGAGATATGCACAGTGTTGTGTTGTACAATGAGCTAACTGCTTGTGCCTTTTGAGTTAAATGCCTGTTAAATTGATGGGGAAATAATGTGCTTCATGTCAGGTCAGTGTTTTGTTCTGGAGGATTATTAAGGCTTCTGTGTGCAAGGGTGTGGTGGTGTGATTTGATGTGTTCGGCAGTGCAAACGTGCTAATTTGATTGACAGGTGAGTGTTTGTGTATATTTGTATGCCACATAGTGGCTGATCCTGCGTTCATCCTTTGATTTTTCCTCCTGTTCCTAGGGTGGGGCGCAGTGTCTGTGTGTGAGGTAGGTATGCATCTCAACAGGTCCTATAAAACTCTCTGATTGGTCCGTCGGGCGCCCTGGGAGATGCAGTCCTTTGTGCCATATTGGCTGACAAGCTGAAGCTGTCACTGCGCGAGAAGGTGGAGGGCGGGACAATGTCTTCCACTGTTGCTAGGTTACAGGTATACCTAATAGTCGAGATAGAAATAGAGATGGAGATAGAAAGATAACAGGAAAGAGAAGTGCGAAATGGAGCGATTGGCATTTCTGAAACTTTCAGCCAGTTAGCGTCGGCTTTCCACGTTCCCAGGGCCAAAACGGTTGGCTTGTGTAAACTTTCACCATCATTCAAAACTCCAGTGTGCAGTTATCTGATGATTAATGCCATTAGCCATCATTTCAACAAGGTCTGAGTGCAGACAGTATTATTAGTCATTTTTGAACACAGGCGCTTTACAAATCCCCATTGTGTCACTTATTAATTGAATATTGGCTGGAGGTTGTTCTGTGACCTGAACACAATCTGCTTGTACAGGAATTAGCGAGTGCTTAAACATTTATCACGACACTGTATAAATATAGCCACCGCCAAGCTTTTCGTTCCTTTCTTTTCATAGATTACTGCTCCGAACCAGTCCGTCTGGCCTAATTGAGGTAATCTATCACCATCCCCCACTCTGAAGTGAAGAGAAAGTGATGAATAGCCGGCGTGCCGCGCTCATGTTTCGCTGTCGAAAATAACGCGGCCGACGAGTCGGGGCGGCGACGTTGGAAGTGCGGGACAGTGCCGTATCAGTAATCTGAATCGCTAACAAGAGTCCATTTAGATCTGCCAGGACTGCCAACAAGTTGAGCTCCCCAACACACACCAATCAATACACTCCTGTCAGCCTTGGCAAGGGCTCTGCAGGAACATGCTGTTAGCGCTGCCCAAGAAATGCTACACAGTTATGACATGAGAAAGTGGAAGAGAAGGAAAATGAGAATCTTATGCAGAGGAAAAGGGTTTGATACAGTAATCTATGACAGTGGTTCTCAACTTGCTTCCCAGCACAGATTGGATGTCTAGTGGCAACCTAACACTGAACCAGAATTCTTTAAAGGTGACATATCATGAAAATCTGACTTTTTATGTGTTAAAGTGCTATAAACAGTCCCCGGTGCATCTACCAACCTGGAAAACGTGAAAAATGACAACCCAGTAACTGTTTTGGTAAGTCTTTCTCTGCAAGCATGTGAAAAAACAAGCCACTTAGCTTTCGCTCCCCTAGTGACATAGGAAGGGGATCTATTATAATATTACCACCTCTCTGCATGTTTCCGACCACGGCACCATTTTTTGTTTTCGCAAGCGACAACGGTGTACCAGTACTAATGCCATGACCTTCACAGACACAACCGACTGTGTTTTTTATAACTTATGAGTGTTTTTAACATAGACTTGCTCACATGCTGTGTGACAGCCGCTTTCTGTGTGCGTGCTTCGGACGTATGTTCTCAGAAAACTTTTTATCAGAATTTTAAACTGATACAGCTTTAAAACACATAATTTTAATATGATAGACATGATAATCAAAACTAAACAGATGTTTTTTATCAGAGTATCTAAAGTACAAGCTGTAAAGGCACAGCCCTATTCTGGAAAGGGGGTGGGGAGCAGCTCATTTGCATTTAAAGAGACATGCACGAAAACAGTGTGTTTCTGCTTCCATGTAAAATAGGCATTTTCAAAATCATATTATAAATGATCTTTGGGGTGTTTTTGAGTTGAAACTTCACAGACACATTCTGGGGACACCTGGGACTTATATTACATCTTGTGAAAAAGGGCATAATAGGTGCGTATTAACACACAAAAGTAAACAAATTTGTCTTTCAAATGATTGAACATTGAATTGAATTGTAATATAATATATTATATTATATATAATAATATCTATCTATCTATCTATCTAGACGCTGTATAGTACATACTATATATACACTACAGTATATCTAAATGTGTAAGATGAAAAAAAACAATGTTAAAATTGCTTTTTATCGATATTAGCATTTTGTTATAGTAAGTCTGATCTATTAAAGGAACTTCCAGAATAAAAATTTACTCACCCCCTTGTCATCCAAGATTTTTGTGTCTTTCTTTCTTCAGTCGATAAGAAATTATGTTTCTTGAGGGAAAAAAATCAGGAATTATCTTCATATAATGGATTTCAATGGTGCCCCCAAGTTTAATCTTCCAAAATGCAGTTTAAATGCAGGATCAAATGGCTCTAAATGATCCCCACCGAGGAAGAAGGGTCTTATCTAGCAAAACGATTGGTCATTTTCCAAACAAATTGACAATTTTTATACTTTTTAACCTTAAACTCTCATCTTGTCTAAGTCTGCGTGAACTCTGTTTTTTTCTGGTTCAAAAATCATGCTACATCACTGCGGAAGTACTGACCCAGCGTTTACAAAGTGAACATGCAAAGAAGATCAAACGTCCTTTACAAAAAAATGTAAAACAGCGATGTAGGACGATTTTGTCATTAAAGAAGAAAACGAGACGGGAGTTTTTCGACATACCCTAACTGTATTGACATGGATTACGCAGACTACACAGCCGCATCGCAGAGACGAGACAAGATGAGTATTTGAGGTTAAAAAGTATATAAATTGTCAATATGTTTTGAAAATGACCAATCATTTCGCTAGATAAGACCCTTCTTCCTCGGCTGGGATCATTTAGAGCCATTTGAAGCTGCATTTAAACTGCATTTTGGAAGTTCAAACTCGTGGGCACCATTGAAGTCCATTATATGGAGAACATTCCAGAAATGTTTTCCTCAAGAAACATAATTTCTTATTGACTAAAGAAAGAAAGACATGAACATCTTGGATGACAAGGGGGTGAGTAAATTATCTGTAAATTTTTGTTCTGGAAATTAACTTCTACTTTAAAGATTAACAGATTATTCCTTTTAATAATACCCTGCTTCAAAGCTTTGCAACGTTTGTGTGCATCAAAACAGTCGCAGACCAATCTCTACACATCTTGGCTATATTCTCTCCCCTTCATTTCCCTTTCCCTCCGTTTTTATGTTCATCTTGCTGTCACCAAGCGGTTATATAAGCACTTCCATAGTCATATAATTATAAATATTGTATAGCTAAATAGCCAAGTTGACCTTCAGGAAAGAGATTTACATTTATGCACAGGATTTGCCAATTAATCAGCTTGTTTTTTTATATGGAAAGACCCCTTGAGTACAGCTGTCTTTAAAACAGCCTGTTCTGGTGGCGTGACTCAACTGAACTGGGTTCAATTGAACATAATTGAATTAGGATGGTTTTAAAAGCCAGAGAGGCCGGATCCCAGGCAACCAAGTACAGAAAATCTGATCATAATGTTGCCTGCTAATTAACTAGCTTCATTTACGATCTGTGACTGACTACGATACAACATATATCATCTGAATGAATAATTTATGGAAACAGAGAATCTGCTTCCATAATTTGATGTGTTTCTGAATTAAGCAGGGTGTTCAATAAGAAAAAACGTACTGTAGGACAGGACATCTGCTATTAATTGGATTGTGACGTGCGGATGTTCAATAGTGTTTATTGTCTAAAAAGTTATGTGACTCTTTGGTTAACATTATTTAATAGTCTGTGCGGTCCAAGTGATGTCAGCATTAAAGGAAGTTATTTTCATTCCAGAGACTAGAATAACATGCACTGATGAATCATTTGAAATGCAACCAGGAACATGATTTAAGAACATAAGTGGTCAGTTTTGATGTTGTGTTGACTTCAAGTATTCATTTGGACCCGTAAATACAAAATGACTCATAATTCTTGCTCCGTAGAGTCTGAATGAGCTAAAAAGAACCATCAAGAATCATTACTTTCTTTCTGAGGAATCATTTCTTACTTTTGAATACTTTTGCCCTCGATTCTCTCAGTGGAAATGTGACATTCATAGCATTTCTCTACTCTCTGTTTGGCTGGATCAAACCATCCCCCTCCAGCACCCTCTCAAGCTCTCAAAACATCCACCCCATTCTCTTTTTCTCTCTCGCTGTCATTCGCTCTCTCCCGCTCTCTTTCTCTCACACCCCCTAGTCATTCACTTCTCGTCACCCCCTCGTGCAGCTAGGCCCTGATATGACACCAATTACTTCATACTGGAGCACACAGCTCAACCTACTCTTTTTCTCTATACACTGACATTCACACATACACACTGTTCCTATAATATTTGTCTTATTCTTATGCAAGTTTTCGACTTTTTATCTCACAATTTCGGCTTTTTCTCATCTAATTCTGAGCTTATATCTCACAATTCAGACATTTTCCCCACAAAAGTCAGAATTTTGAACTTTAAGCAAGAGAAAATTACTCATTACTCAAATTACTCATATTGAAGGAGAGGATTTTTTTTTGAACATACAATTGATTTCTGTTTGAGTTTGGTGTCACCATGTTTTTAAGATAACAGCATGATCCTCTAATAAGTATAACAAAACAGCATGCACAAATATGTTTTTTTTTTTCCATTTTTTTCTGCCTATCACAGTGCTTTAAGGATAAATGCGATGCTTCCTTAGAATCTGACCAAAATTAAAGAACAGACTGTGCGTTGGAAGCTCATGTAATGCTTTAAAATGCTACCTAGGCAGCTCGCTAGGTTTTGGTCGAGTGCCAATGTGTCATATTGTTCTCATCCAGCATCATTTTCATGTGATTATGATTCTAAAAACAACATTAATAAGACCAGGGACAGTATAAACCCCTAGCTGAGTTGCATCTGTGGGTGTGAGGTGTGTGGTTGATGGAAGGGTAGCTGAGCTACAGCTGAGCTTCAACTCAGCGAGAATCAGTCCCAGAGGAAGAACCACAAGTTCAGTGTGTGTGGAGTCTTAATGGGCTAAAGGGGGGATAGGGAGGTAACGGCTAGGCTAACGATTCAGCTGAACGATTTGAACAAAATGTTTAAATTCAAATGCTACCGAAGCTTTAAATGTGCACACACACACATAAAAACCTTGATGAAAATGCATGCAGGGCTGCCGGAACAATGAGGGAGCTGGCATTTGACTCAACACTTTTCAGACTGCTGGAGTGATACAATTTCTGATTAGCTTTGGGTGGTCATTTATTTTTTTGAAAATTATTTTGAACTCACTGGAGCTGTAGTCTAGTATTTAATGCAGTTCTTTGACAATGTTGACCCATAGTGCAAATACAAGTGATATGAGTTAAACATTTAGTCACATTTAAAGAAATAGTAACATGTTTATGTGCCTCCATATCATTCCAAAGCTGTATGCTCCTGTTTTTTTCTCTGCAATTAAAACTGGTGCAACCAGTTACGGTCATGCAAGCTATTGTGAAGCACGATGGATAATCTGGCTTTACCTTTTGGAATACAAAGTTCCACAATAGCCACACACATAAAAACCATGTAAAATTGCAACAAATTCTGCCAGTACATCTCTTTTTCTCACTTGAATGGCTGTGCAATCCTTTTCAGATCGTTGTAAATCAGCTGCAAATCATTTGTAATATATGGTGTTACGCTATCATATGACATATAGTTAATGATACTACACTATATAATGTAGAGTATGAGATATATGGGCAATTTTTGAAGCTATTGGGTAGACTTTGTGCTATGAACTTTTGTTCACCCCCGTTTTTAAAGAAATTAATACTTTCATTTAGCAAGGACATATTACGCAGTAAAGACTTTTACATTGTTACAAAATTCTATTTTAAATACAGTTGAAGTCAAAAGTTTGCATGCACGTTGCAGTATCTGCAAAATGTTATTTTACCAAAATAAGAGGGATCATAAAAAAAATGCATGTTATTTTTTATTTAGTACTGACCTGAATAAGATATTTCACATAAAAGATGTTTACATATAGTCCACAAGAGAAAATAATAGCTGAATTTATAAAAATTATCCCGTTCAAAAGTTTACATACACTTGATTCTTAATACTATGTTGTTACTTGAACGATACACAGCTATGTTTTTTTGTTTAGTGATAGTTGTTCATGAGTCCCGTGTTTGTCCTGAACACTTAAACTGCCTGCTATTCTTCAGAAAAATCCTTCAGGTCCCAAAAATTCTTTGGTTTTCCAGCATTTTTGTGTATTTGAACCCTTTTCAACAATGACTGTATGATTTTAAGATCCATCTTTTCACACTGAGGACAACTGAGGGACTCATATGCAACTATTACAGAAGGTTCATACGCTCACTGATGCTTCTGAAGGAAAAACGATGCATTTACAGGGGGGGTGAAAACTTTCTGAATTTTAAGATTAGGGTAAATTTAACTTATTTTGTCTTCTGGGAAACGTGTAAGTATCTTCTGTAGCTTCTGAAAGGCAGTACTAAATTAAAAAAAAATATGATATTTAGGCAAAATAAGAAAAATGTACATATCTTCATTCTGTTCAAAAGTTTTCGCCCCCGGTTTTTTCCAAAAATAAATGCATTATTAAAAAATCTTACCAACCCCACACTTTTGAATAGTACCGCTCTTCTTTAAATTTGCACACATATCCCTTGGTGACATGGCCTGGACCATTTTTTCCCCTTCTGAATTCTTGATGACACTTTTGTGAGTGCCTTTCTACCCAGCTCTCATTCTGACTGTCCTTCTCTTACCTTTGTTCTCTTTTCTCTTAATCTCAGTGTCTCACGCATATACATCTCTGTCAGCACCTTCAGAGCCTGTCGAAAAGTTCTTCAGCCCTCATGAAACTGTCAGTCGGTTATGCACAGTCTCTCTTTTGCTTTCTTTTACACTCTTACCTTTCAAAGCCCACTGAACTCGTCCGAGGGACAGAGTCTCTCGCCGCAAGAAGAATTGCCTCTTGTAGCTGAGGTTCCCGCTCAATGCCAGTGAATTCTGCCAAGGGGCAGAACTGTTGTGTGTATGTGTGTGTTTGTATATGTTTAGCCACTTGAATCATTAATCTAAGCAGATCATTCAACTATGAGCAATGGAAGCTTTCAGGGGGAATTTCATTTATGTACACACAGCCAGACATAAAGCACAGGCCTGTCTGGCTTGTAAAGGCAACATAAGCAGAAACAGCACTGTTAGAGTAACACACATACATCTACTCTGCAACTGTTTGACAAACACAGTGGAATGTGTATTCATTTTCATATGTAATTTAGAGTGAGGGCTCTGATCTGAGGACAGTGCATCTCTCAGTGAACACTCTGTGTAATGAGAGGGATGCTGGGATACGCACGAGGTTGCATCACTAAGTCTCTTACGGTGTAAATCGGCCTGACATCTGCCATCCCTTGTGAGAATTTATGAGTTTGTGTGAATAAAAAGGACTGGGTGAGTGTGTGTTTGTGTTGGCAAAACTAGGGCAGCCGTCTAAAGAGACACACACACACACAAGTGCACTTACTAACCTTAAGACAGATATAGAGCAGACACACTCTCACTTTGTTACAGCTTCCTGAATTCACGTGATTACACTGCAAATGGAGTTACTTAAGGACAGCAGCTGAAAAGACCAGCTAATACCAGCATGGTCTTCATGGTAAGGCTAGTTGACTTGCTGGTCAAGCTACTTAAGAAGCTTGTTGAGGACACCAGCAGCACATGCTGAGGTTTGACACCCAAATCACAACTTGCTAGGTTGATCTTTTCATTTGGATGCTTCGTTGTTCTGTGTTTGTGCAGTCATATATATTCTTTTATAATGTTTGTTAACAGAAGAATTATTTTCAACTTTGTTGAGAAGCAAAACTGTGCAATAGCCTTTTTTAGGGGAAATTTTTATATATATATATATATAAAGTGTACAGAGGTCAAAAGGTCAGAATCTGCAAAATGTTAATTATTTTACCAAAATAAGAGGGATCATACAGTATGCATGTTTTTTGTATTTATACTGACCGAATTGTATTTATACTGACTGAATAAGATATTTCACGTAAAAGACATTTACATAGTCCACAAGACAATATAACAGTTGAATTTATAAAAATGACCCCATTGAAAAGTTTACATACACTTGATTCTTAATACTGCTGTTACTTGAATGATCCACAGCTGTTTTTTTTTTGTTTAGTGATAGTTGTTCATGAGTCCCATTGTTTGTTCTAAACCGTTAAAACTGCCCGCTGTCCTTCAGAAAAATATTGGTCCCACAGATTCTTTGGTTTTTCAGCATTTTTGCATGTTTGAATCCTTTCCAACAATGGCTGTATGATTTTGAGATCCATCTTTTCATGCTGAGGACAACTGAGGGACTCATATGCAACTATTACAGAAGGTTCAAACACTCACTGATGCTTCAGAAGGAAAAACGATGCATTAAGAGCCAGGGGGTGAAAACTTCTGAACAGAATGAAGATGTGTACATTTTTCCTATTTTGCCTAAATGTCATGTTTTTTTCATTTAGTACTGCCCTTCAGAAGCTACAGAAGATACTTACGTGTTTCCCAGAAGTCCCCCCCTTTGTTTCCTTCTGAAGCATCAGTGAGTTTGAACCTTCTGTAATAGCTGCATGTGAGTCCCTCAGTTGTCCTCAGTGTGAAAAAATGGATTTCAAAATCTGAGGATATATCTTTATCATACTATCCTTTCATCTGTTGAGGGTGATTTCAAGGTAAATCATTTATAAACCTACGCAAACACATACATCATTATACTTCTCAGAATACATCAATATACTTCTCAGTATGCTACCTGTATGTCACAATTTCAAAATAAAAGAGTAAAGTTTTGACGTTTTTGATGTCCACATATTCAAAAAATGACAGTGACTGTAGATTTCCTATCTTAAAGAAATGGACAAATATTAAGGATTAAGTCGAAATTTGAATTAAATGTTGATGAGTCAATATTAAACAAGGATTAGATCGTGCAGTAAAGTGTTAAAAAAAGTTGT
Organism: Labeo rohita; assembly: GCF_022985175.1. Lineage (NCBI taxonomy): Eukaryota > Metazoa > Chordata > Actinopteri > Cypriniformes > Cyprinidae > Labeo > Labeo rohita. Next base: position 17,968,529 of record NC_066882.1, on the reverse strand, counting down.
CAGGCCGTTGGCACCCTCTGCAGGCATCTGTTGTAACGCGTAATGTACATTAGCTCTATTGTTTATAATACATTATGTATTTTAACAGTTTTGTTCAGTAAAACCATGTGACTTGCTATTATATATGCATTTTAAAGGTTATCGTTCACTTAGGTCTATTTTTGTTACTGCAAAAATTTTTTTTTAAATTATCTGATTACTCGATTAATCGTCAGAATAATCGGCAGATTGCTCGATTACCAAAATAATCGTTAGTGACAGCCCTATTTATGAACTTATAGTTATTTGGGCATCTGACACTTTCTAAACACTTTCATGTGCTAAATTGTTTTATTTTTCTCATTAAAATATGTTTAATAGATTTGACCTGTTTAGTGTACCAGAAAACAAACAAAAAAATATTGCAATTTGATTACAATTTTATTTTTCAGCTCAGACAGAATTTGGTCTGAAAATTCCCTGAAGATTTTAACTCCACTTTTCACGTTGCAGCTCATCTGTTATTTAACCTCATTGTTTTTTATTGTGTCTGAAAATCAAGGTTCATCAGTCTGCACCTACTGAATTGTTTTATTCCCCTGTGTGTGTGTCTGAGAGAGAGAGAGTGAGAGAGACAGAGACAGACAGAGAGAGACAAATAGATATTTATGCCCCGCCTTATTCAGTCAGAGAGACACATTCTCTCCTCCCTTGTTTTCTGAATGCACAAAGCATCGTTCTCTCACAGTAGATAATTACTGCAGTCGTACAACTAACAGTATTCAAGCCTCTAAATTGATTCTTAGTCTTCCATAGTGCTTCCTTCTCTCCCCTTACGCTGTCGCCATAAGGTCAGGGACAGTCTTAAATCAGATTGTCTCTGACAGGCAGAGAGAGATATGATAGAACAGGATTAGACCTTAAAGCTGAACACAACATTTTCCAATTGATTGCTATTGAATCCCAGCTCACGGTTTCTTAACAACATTTAGTATAAAGCCTCCGTAAGCTCTTATAAAAGGCATGAGATAGGATTTAACGGCTGGAATGATTTGTGGCATATTAGACCACAGTTACATTGTAAAGATAAGACACAAAGTTAAAATTAAAACATGTATTATAGTTGCAACTTGAAAATCTGAGCGGATCGGCAAAGGATCAAGGGTCAAAGTTTGTCGCCACACCTTATGTGCACAGTGACTTTACAGTGGGTTAACTTTCTTCAATGCAAGGTCTCATGTGGCTTATTGCTTTATGATTTTTCATTTTTGCCAGTTTTTAGAATTTCTGAGATTGTAGTGCAAAGAGTGAAATATGTATCCCCTCTCATTTCTGTAGTGTTTTTCATTGTGATACAGAAAGTTGTCTTATCTAATGTGTCATAGTGATGTGCCACTAACTGGCAGCCTCCCCACTGCTCAAAGTCACGGTTAGTCTTTTTTTAGGTCCTGCTCACCTTGAAATCCATAGGCGGTGCCATGGAAACCATCGTGTTACATCTTTCAAAAAGAGTTTACACCTTGTGCAAACGCTAACTGCCTATTTCATTAAGGAGAAACAAGTTTCTATCAAATAAGGCATCAAGTGAGCAGCTGTTGTGCTGTAGACCACAGATATTCATTTAATAACAGTTTATGTCGCAAAGCTAGTTTGTGTGCTCACGCCTATACTGTACTACATTTGCACATATTGCTCAGGACATTTTTCACAGCATTAGATTTGGTGAAATAGACACATTTTCACTATGTCATCGTTTGATATCGCTGTAATACAGCTGAATAAGTACAGTGGGAAAAGTATAGAACTTGCATTAGTGTTACATTAGAAGCATTTATTGAAGAAACAGTCTTGATATATGGAACAAAATAAATGACACATACTCAGCATCATGCATTGAACACAAAGGACAGAATGTGGACCAGGCCAGTGTGGTAAGCACCTCAGGGTCATCAGTGCTTGAGATCTAGCAAAGAATATAATTCCACGAATCTTGCCCAATATAACATAAAAAGTATATCGCATATTGTACAATATCTAGGTTTGCAATAATATACTGAGGCCTATATATATATATATATATATATATATATATATATATATATATATATATATATATATATATGAGGATATATATGAGAGTTTGGCTTTATATAGGCTGTACAGTTGAGGTCAAAAGTTTATGTATGCCTTGCAGAATCTGCAAAATGTTAATTATTTTACCAATATAAGAGGGATCATACAAAATGCATATTATTTTTTTATTATTTATTTCACATAAAAGATGTTCACATATAGTCCACAAGAGAAAATAATAGTAAATAATAGAAAATAACATCCATCTTTTTACAAGGACAACTAAGGGACTCATATGCAACTATTACAGAAGGTTCAAATGCTCACTTATGCTCCAGAAGGAAAAACAATGCATTAAAAGCCTGGGGTTGAAAACTTTTGAACAGAATGAAGATGTGTACATTTTTATTATTTTGCCTAAATACATATATATATATATATACGTTTTTTTTTTTTTTTTTTTATTTAGTACATAGAAGACGCCACCATGTTTCTACAGGAGCCCTAAACGGACAAAGTGCCCTGCAGAGCGCGTTTCGTCACTGTGTTGTTTTGCGAATAAAACACTGACACAGTGATGAACAAGTACCAATAATATTCGCAATAACATTGGTTAATTGAATAATTAAGTAAATATAATTCCTTAATTTACCTTTGTAATGAAACCTCTTTGCTCTCTGCTGTCTTGGACAACGACATCTTTATTTGTGTCAGCCACTGTGGCTTCTCTAAAGGGGGGGGTGAGGGGTGGACTGAGCTGTTGGTTGCCATTCGCAACCTCACCGCGAGATGACGCTAAAAGTTACACACTGCACGTTTAATGCAACATCGGGTGTAAATTCACTTTTACGTGGTGTTTGCATATAAAAGTGCCTTGGCAGTGTGTGTACACAACCACCCTACAGTGATAAAAATCATTTCACTTCTTTTTTAATCACCAAAAATCCTCAAGCCGTTTTGATTTTCTGAGCAATATGACGTCATATTGCTTATTCCCGCTGACGAACTGTCCTGTATTAGCATTATTTCCACCCTTAGCCAGCTGTATGCTCTCCGCCATTTTCTCCGACATCAGAGCCACTGTGAATGCAGTGGATTAGTTTTGTTTTTGATGGTAAGGCGCCATAGAATACAGCTAGATTTGTTTATGTCTTCACACATCATTTTACTCCAGACTCCCTCATTTAGCTTTCTGAACAAGCGACAATTCATAACAGGTTTTGCTAAAAAGTTAAAACTGAAGGATGGATCAGTACCTCCAGAAAAAGTCATTCTTATGCTTTAAATTTTTAATGATTATTTGCAAATCTCTTTTCCTCCTCTAAGGAAGAAAGGGGTGGGGTGAGCAAAGCTCATTATCATTTAAAAAGACATGCACCGAAATGGGTTGCTGTGAACAGAGCTGTTTTTGACAAGTAAAAACTGAGTTGTTTTACGTGACTGTTGAGGAATTTTAACCAAAGTATGTTACAGGCGTTTCATGAAGACCCCAAAAAATCAAACCAACTTGTGGAAAATGGGCATCCGATGTCCCCTTTAAAGTGGTCAAAAATAACAATATTTATAATAAAAATTAAAATAAATAAATACATTTATACTGTTGCAAAAGATTTCTGTTTCAAATAAATGTTGTTCTTTTGAACTTTCTGGCTTAAAAAAAGGGATCATGGTTTCCACAGGAATATTAAGCAACACAACTGTTTTCAAAATTGATAATAATAGTAAATGTTACATTAACACCAAATCAGAACATTGATTTCTGAAGGATCATGTGACACTGAAGACTGGAGTAATGGTGCTGAAAATTCAGTGTTGTCATCGCAGGAATAAATTAAATTTTATAATATATTTAAAATAGAAAACAGTTATTTTAAATTGTAAAAAAAAAGAGTTTTTACTGTATTTTACTGTATTTTTGATCAAATAAATGAAGCCTTAGTGAGCATAAGACTTATTTCAAAAACATAAATAAATATTACAGACCCCAAATATGTGTACATATAATATTTTATACACTATAAATATAATATAAATATATTTTTAAAATAATAATTAAAATAAATTAATTTTTAAATAACAAAACACTAAATAAATTTATCAAAAATTCACATTTGCAGCAACAATGTGTTTTGAGCACAAAGTTCTCTCGTATCGCAAGTCATGAACTAAGCTAAACGCAACACTGGAAATACATGCCTCTATATACATTTCTGCAAAACTGAAAAAAAACCCATATCTATATGTACAAATCACTGCAGTTTCCAGTTAAAATAACCCCCTAGAGATAGTAAAACTCTGACAACTTTTATTCTTTTTCACATAAACGATGATTTACACACAGGCTACTTTCACACAATTACTTACAGAATATTATTTTATGACTTTAAATCTGTTTTAACATCCTACGCGATTTGAAAACGGATACTTTTGAATGTTGTTGCTCAAGCAGCGTAATAAAAACACAGCAATAGTGCCTGTTCTAATGCAATTAAAACATCCCACGGTCACATGTTAAATGTGTATTTTAGTGCCACTCTCTAGACATTACACTTTGAAACGTGTGGTAAGGCACATAATTACAGTGCTCCAGAAATGTATATAGAGGCATGTATTTCCAATGAGGCTGGGTTGGCTTAAAGGCTTGACTTTAGGTTTGACTGTCTTTGGCTTTTAGGGTTTGGCTCTCTATCCATCCTGACAGACTTCTTTGGCTCGCTTCTAAATTGCTTTGCCCTCATCCAGTGAACTTGAAGAAGTGAGCAAACAGAGAAGACCCAAGACGAGCAGCCATTTTAGCCCTTGCTCTGTTTCTACCTGCCCGCTCTGTCTTCGTTTTCTAAATCCCGTCTTGGAAGTGAACACACTGTTCTTTCGGCTCCAGCAGGCCTCTGATGTTTTATTCAGCATCTCCTCTGAGAGCTGAAGGGACAGCACAGACTTGTCCGGTCCCCTCTTCCTTCCTTGCCTCTCCCTTCAACGATCGATACGTCCGTGTCTCAGAGTCCCTCGCGTCATCTTTCCTCTCTCGCAGTGCGCTCCGCACTTCCTCTGTTTGGTATTCCAGAGCAGGAGCCACAGTGTAGATCCATCAGCAAGGCCTAGAGATGAAGGGATGAACCCAGAGAGACACGCAAACACAGACAGTACGCCTTCTCTAAGGAGTTTCTCAGAAATGCAGCTGAATTACAGACTCCGTTTCACAAAACTGGCATCTCTTTTGAACTCTTTTTGATAGCCAGTTTGTCTCTCTGAACTTTGACAGGTTCTGTGAGCTGCATCACCTGCGTTTCTAAATAGGCAGATGAAAACTTGATTTATAGCGCAAGAGCAGTAAATCACAGCTAGTCCATCCGTAGACCTTCATTAAACCCGGCACAGAAGCCTCACTCGTAACTCACAGCACTGGCAGCGCTGGACCATAATTGTTTGCATATGTTGCCCTAGCCGTATTTAATTCCTCATTTTTTCAGGCACATTATTTCTGGTCTGATAAGTATTAAATATGTAAAAATGTTAAAACGGACTATTTTTCGTTATTATTAGTGTTGTGTAACCAAACTCTTCCTTTTTTTAAACATTGCTCAGTTTAGGGATTCTTTCCTAAAATATAAAGGCAATAGCTATTTATTTTAATGCATAAATACCCATTTATACAATATATTAAGCATATTAATATAAGAATATTAAGCAATAATTGCATACTGCAATTGTAATAAAACCAAATCAAATTACTAAAATATTCTGTTACACAGTATACAGTCAAAACAAAATGTATTCAGACTTATTCAGTTTATTCACTATAGTTTAGAAAATGGTAATTGACAAGAACTCGAGAGTTAAACTGTGTCAGAACAAATTCATCTTGATAATGTCAGATAGAAAGGTATGTAAAAAAACATATTCAAAACAGGTCAAAGTGTCAAATCAAATTTTTGTTTTACTGGTAGTCCACTGCATGAAGAATTTTTGGATAAAATATGTCACAGTTTACTTTATTTTGCAATCCTCACTTACGTAAGTTAACTATAGTGCCCTGCACTCACTAGTAAAAAAATATCAGAAATTATATCTGGTGTCTGAATCATTTTTGGTTAGACTGTATATTTAAGTAATTAAGATTTTTAAATAATAAATCACTTTTGCTCACCGCTTGGTGCTTAATCGCTAATAATGGTTTTAATTATTATCAGTGTTGAAAATAGTTTTTGCTTCCAAATATTTTTATTTATTTTTTTTAAATCTGATACATTTTTCCAGAATTCTTTATGAATACAAAGTTTAAAAGAACAGTATTTATTTCAAATATAAATCTTTTGTAACATTATAAATGTTTACTGTCACATCTGATCAGTATGTATGTTTAGTTATGAGAATTTTTTTTTTTTAACTACAAAGTCAGCATATTAAAATGATTTCTGAAGAATCATGTGACACTGAAGACTAAAGTAATGGCCGATGAAAATTCTGTTTTGCCATTAAAGGAATAAATTACATCTTAAAATATATTCAAATAGAAAATTGTTATTTTAAATTGTAACAATATTTCACAATATTACTGTTTTTACTGTATTTTTGATCAAATAATAGTGATTCCAAACTTCTGACAAGTGGTGTATGTGTATATGTGTGTATAATATAACATAATATTACATGCCAGTTTCATTTTTAAGAAAAAAATGTCACACTTTTTGATGATAACCACATTTATCATGTCTAATTTTATGCATGAGCCACAAAAGTTCATGCAACACTAAAATGATCATGTTATTCTCAGTCCATGCTCACCACCAGATCATTCAGCCATTCCTGTCTAAGATGTCAACGTGAGAGGACAGACAATGACAGCGTGCATGTGGAGCATGCCTGGGGCATGAATTTATGCTTGTGTGTGTGTGTGTGTGATGTGAGATTTCCCTTATGGATGCTGCATAGATGCAGTCAGCAAGACTGGTAATTACCAGTTGTCTAAACAGACAGATGGAATTAAGGAGAGTGAAAGCAATTTTCCGAACGCTTGTTTTGGAGCAAGGACCTAGAGAGCGCAAGAGCGAGCAAGAGAGAGAAAGATTACCTGACACTGCGTGTTAGCACCTCCGCTTGACGTTTTTATCTTTCACTCTCCTGTCACTAGCATCAGGTGCTACTCTTTCACCCTCCTGACAGGATACATCTTGCCCTCTGGCCTTTGTTCTTCTACCTTCCACCTTTCCTTCCTCTTCTTCCCTTTTCCTCTCTCTATCTGTTTCTGTCTCCTCTTTTCCTTCTCATCCAAGAGATAGTCATCCAGGGTAGATGCCCTTCTGAGATGGCTTACATAACTCAGGCTGACATATGGATCTTTTAGCACGTTTTTGCTCAGCAAACTCCAACTGTGCTCAGCTTGGGCGGTGACGGCTCCCTCCTCAGTCTCCTTTCGGTGTGAATCATGTCAAGAAACCGTCATTTGCAGTGACCCGTGTAAAAGCTACAGCTGACATGCACTTATCCTAAGCCACAGATGCCTGGGTGGTTTACGCACACTGGCCAATTAGCTATCAAGGGATTACAACTTGTGCTGTGTGGCGGTTGGGAGAATTGTCACACAGCAGCGTCTGTTTTCAGTGAGTAGTAGGGTAACTCTAGCCTAGACCAATAAATCACAACTGAATGAACAATTATCATGAATAAATATATAAATAATAAATAAAATGTGTATATTTTTATATAAAATGTCATTCATATATTTATAGTTGCAATCAAAATTATTCAACCGCCTTGACCTGCGAGACATTTTGCTGCAGAGAACAACATTTTATGAAAACAATTCAACAAAGGCATCAGTACACTGTTGAAGAAGGTTTATTAATACACATTTGAGTAATTCTGAGAACGTAAGTTCATGAATAATGAAAAAAAAAAAAAATCTAATTGGCTCTAAACGTTCATTTTCAAAATTATTCAACCCCAGAAAGTAAAATTTGGTGCAGAATGTTTTATTCTTTAAAACCACCGATAAACACTACTTGGAAATGCTTTGAAGCTTCTGTCACCTCTCTACTGCAATCTTGGCCCATTCTTCGCCTGAAAAAGCTTTCAGATCACTGATAATCTTTGGTTTTCACTTTGCCACGGCTTTCTTTAAATTTAACCAAATATTTTCAATGAGAATTAAATCTCAAGAACATTCTATGACTGATCCCTGAGCCACGCATAAGTAGATTTGGATGTGGGTCAAGTATGAAAAAGGGTTTAAGCATAAAACAAGTGTAATACTGCTTTAAATTGTTGTTGTTTTTCCCAAAAAAAATATTAAAAAGTTTTCTGTTTAATTTAATTGCATTTTTGTTTTTGTTTTTCTGAGCAAAAAATAAATATCATACATTTTCCCCCAATTTACAGTGACACCCACTAAAATGTCATTCAGTGAAACAGCCTTGTCAGGCATATTTACAACACAAATCAATTTATGGCATATTAAAAGATGAATTACTTTCACCCCAAATACTAATTTGTTGTACGTCTACATTTTAAAAATTTTCCACTATCCTAGGCTTTGCCCATTTTTCCTAATTTAAAACACAATAAAATTTAATATGCTCCCTTATTCTTTTATATACTTTTAATATGTACAAGTCAGAATAAGCATGTTGTTTGAATTTTTACTTAAATATTGTGTTACACTGAATGACAATTTAACATTATTTCAACCAGATTTTTACATTTTATTTTCCAAAAACTTATTTGAAACCTTAAAATTAGACACTTACATTCAATTTGCCTTCTGTGGACATAAAATCACTTTTGTAAATTTCTTTTGATGTGGATTTTTTAACATCTTTGGTCCATGTTTACTTTGGGATAATTGTCCTGCTGGAAAGTCCTTATCTTCATTAGCTTCAGTCTTTGCACCAAAGACATCACAATTCTTGCCAAGATGACTTGATACTTCAAAGAATCCATGATATCCTTCATACGGTCATGATTTCCACTTCCTGCTACAGTAAAACAACCCAAAACAGGACTGGCCCGCCTCCACGTTTGACTATAGAGATGGTGTTCTTTTTTGTTTATAAGTTTTGCCTTTTTTTTTTTTTTTTTTTTTTTGCACATCACTCTATAAAACATTCTTCCAGAACTCCACAGGTCTGTCCAAATGAATTTTAGCATATTCAAGTTAGCCTTTTTGTTTTTCTTGGTCAAGAGTGGTATTCGGCAAGATACCTCAACACGAAGGCCTAGTGTTTTGTTATACACTGCTTCGAAATGTTTTTCCTCCTTTCATCGGGTCATCTTGCAAGTCTTTGGCTATGCATTGCAGGTTTTTATCAGTTGCTCTGATCAAACATTTTATGATATTGTGTTTTTTTGTTCAACAACCTCAAAAGTTTTCTGGTACAACACATTTTAAACTAAGGAACAAGGCTGCCAGCTGTGTCTCTAGGTACTTTTAATGTCTTGGAAATCTTCATGCCTTCAACTCTCTAATATAATAACATTTTTCTTCTCTATAGCTTCTCTATAGCATTTATGAGAGCTCTGTTGACTTTGCCATATTTGCTACTCAACTTCAGCACATGCATGGACTAAATGTATGCACATGTAACAGCCCAAGCTAATTCTGTTTTTTGAAAGAGTTTCTAAAGGCTTAACTGTGTTTTAAGACAATTTTGGTCCCTACCATAAAAATAAGTGACTTAAAAACAGCAATGTTGAATAGGGGTTGAATAGTTGTGTTGTTAAAACATCCTATAACTTAAAAACATTACATTATATATTGACATGATCACTTTTATTATGTCCGTAAACTGTTGTAAATACAATTTTTATAAAGTCCTGGAGCTTCAGAAAAGCTTGTATTTCTGAAGTACTGCAGTCTCACCTTTTGTTCCTCAGACAGTTTTTTGCACTCTTCTCCTTGAGACTGCTTTTGGCAGTCTGTAGTACTCCAAATGTTTTTCCCAGTCTGACTGATTAGTTCTGCCCAAAACTTGACAATAATTGACCATTTTCAGCAACAATAATCAGCAAAATATGCAAGTTTCGTTCAGTTCAGTGGCATTATTTACATTCAGTGCCGCCAATATGGCCGACTGATGCCACGTCATAAAAACACTTTATTATTTGTGCACATACCGAACATCATTTTTAAATTACTTCTTATTTTTTAAAGCCAAGTGACACACAAGTAGACAACTTTAGGAAAATCTATAGACAACTTGCTGAATAATCGTTTATGTGGTAATATATCTTACTGTAATATATCTTAAATGAGCACTGGCAAAACCTTACTAAAGTTTTTATAAAATATGTCCCCACCACTCACTAAAGCTTTCATATTTACGTAAAACATAATCAGAATTGCTGCATGACATAGTATTTTTTCATATGAAAGAGGGAGAATATCTAACTAAGACATTTGTGGGAAACATCTGGGCTTAATGTGCTAATATGACAGGTATCTGCAAGCGTTAGCCAAACACACGACTACTTACCTGTAGAGTCACAGAGTGGTTCACCCCACGCACATCTGCAGTGGTATTCCAGCCATAAGAAGAGACAGATGATCCGTCTCCTCTGGGAATCATTGTGGCGTATCACTCTCTGGGGTGCTTCTGAAATCCAGTTTCTGTCTCATATGTGCCACAGCTGATTCAGAGCCACTCCTGTTATAAATGTCCTTGTGTTTAAGATGCAGCTGGCGTCAGAAGAACTGATCCTAAATCAGGTGTGGAAATAAAATTGAGATTTGACTGACTTAGGGTGGATATCGGTGGGAGTAATGTGTCTCAGAGCAGGTGAAACGGGGCCTAGGGGTACACTAAACCTTTTAGAGTCTGAAAGCTGGAAAGAGGATTTCAGCGCTATGTGTTAAAGTTTGCCCGAAGGAGGGTTCTGCATTGTGCATGGGCCCGTATTAGGAATAAAAAGGTGCTAAAGTGGAAACTGTGATGTAAAATTAGCTAGAATCAAGATTAAACACACGGAAGAACAGAATGGCCAAATGATTTCATTGGTTCTCTAAGTGTAGCACATTTCCTTTTGGCCATGATTAATTTTCTCAAGGTTTTTTTTTTTTTCTTGTTGAATTCAAATGCCAGTTGTCTCAATGTTTGTATGTAACCCTGGACCACAAAACCAGTCATAAGTAGCACAGGGATATTTGTAGAAATAGCCAACAATACATTGTATAGGTCAAAATTATACATTTTTCTTTTATGCTAAAAATCATTAGGATGTTGAGTAAAGATAAAGATGTTCCATGAAGGTATTTTGTAAAAATCCTATTATTTATTTTTATTAGTAATATGCAAGAACTTCATTTGGACAATTTTAAAAAGATTTTCTCAATGTTTAGTTTTTTGCACCTTCAGATTCTAGATTTTCAAATCATTGTATCTCGGCCAAATATTATCCTATAATAACAAACCATCATTGGAAAGCTTATTTATTCTTTTTATTATCTTTATTTATTATTTATCTTTCAGATAATGTATAAATCTCAATTTCAAACAAATTACCCTTATGACTGGTTTTGTGGTCCAGGGTCACATCTACAGTATATGCTAAGTTTGGGGTCAGTAAGATTTATTATTATTATTATTATTATTATTTTTTGCAAAGAAATTAATTTGTTCAGCAAGGACATACAATTGATCTGCAGTTACAGTGAAGAGGTTTACATTGTTAAAAAGATTTTTATTTCAAATTAATATATTTCTTTTAAACTTTCTCTTCATCAAAGAATCCTGTAAAAAATCATATTTTCCTCAAAAATATTATGCAGCACAACTGATTTCAGTATTGACAATAAATGTTTCTTGAGCATGAATGAGCATTAAATGATATTAAAAAAAACAAAAAAACAATTATTTTAAATAGTAATAATATTTCAGCTTTGTTCTGTATTTTTATGTTTTTCTGTGATTGTATAATTCCTTTTTAAACACAAAATGAATGCATTGTAATTATTTATAATTATTATGTGCTCTTTTCAATGACCTGTTTATTCAAGAAAGGAATAAAATTGTATAGATAAGTTAAGTTGCTTTCTCAAGGCCAGAGAGAAGGACCGGAAATTTCTTCTTCTCTTTTTCATCAGCAAGGGATTCAACTCAACAAACACCTGTCATGGGTCCTTTATTCTCTACATTGCTCAATTTTCTCGCAAGATGTCTGGAGTATATCAGATATTACCTTAATTAAGAAGTCTGTGAAATGGCATTGTAAGTTTGGCACAATGTATTTATCTTTTTTGTTTCTTTTTCTCACAGGCAGGGATGATCAGAACTGAGCAGGAGGAGTTTTTCATTGAGCCAGTGGAAACGGGACATCATGTGATTGAGCAAGAGGAAGAGGATGGTGGCCGTTCTCACATTGTGTACCGTTCCGCCGCTGTGAAGAAGCCTCCGGTTAGCTCACTAGCTGCAGACTTCCACTCCAAAGGTTAGTCCAGTTCAGCAGCTGTTAAGCGTTTATATTAACTTGCATATTGCGCAAAACATTAAATCCCTCTTGTGTAGTTGTACCATTGTTTCACTGTCTAATATTTTAACATTTCTAAAGCATTTCATTTCAAATCTAACAGTTTTGAAAGGCATTTGCTAAACAGTTGTGCTGACATTTACTGTCTGTGTGGTTATAACTAATGGTTGATGTGGTGGACATGCATTGTTAACCCAAAGAGTCAGAGGAGGCCTCTGGTCAGCTTGGGTTTTACTGTTTAGATCATCGTCCACTGCCTGCCCAGTCCAACATCATGCGTCATATTGCTCGCAGTGAAGTGCCACGTCGAAGACAGAGAGTGTTGTCTACCTGTAAATGTGAGTCGTGCAGTTGAATAGAAATTAGGGTTGTGAAATCGGTTATGAAACAGCCACTCAGTAAAATGTATTGAATTGTTTAAACAGTGTTCTTTTTAAATAGTTATATCTTCATTCTAGGTAAATCAAACAGAATCATTGCAAAAAATTAGCAAAAAAATTGCATCCAATAACACAAATAAATAAGACATGTAGGGCCCTGTGAAATCCATTTTATTTTTTTTCAAATTCCATTTTTTTTCCATTTTAATTTTGGATTTTTTTTTTTTTTTTTTCAGTCTACATTTTTCCAGACTCTGTTTTAATGGGTTTGATAAAAAATATTGCACAAAATTAAGTGAAAATCATGTAACTGTTTAACATGTTTAACAAAATTTTACTTAGTTTTTTATTTTATTTTAGTTTTTTTTTTAAGTCAGATTTTAGTTTTACCAAATTCTTTAAAACAACATAATTATGTATATATTAAGAAATATTTACATGTATATGTATTTATTATAATTTTGATATAATTTATATTATATAGACACTACCGTTCAAAAGTTTGGGGTCAATACATTTTTACTGTTTTTTTTTTTAAGAAATTAATACTTTTATTCACCAAGGATGTATTAAGTTAATAATTAAAAGTTTATTAAAAGTTAATAATAAATAATTTACATTGTTATAAAATATTTATATTTTGAATAAACAATGTACTTTTTAAACTTGTTATTCATGAAAGAATCCTGAAAAAAAAAATTACAGGTTCCAAAAAATATTTGGCAGCACAACTGTTGATATTATCCAACATTGATCATTCTAATAATAAATCTGCATATTAGAATGATTTCTGAAGGATCATGTGACACTGGAGTAACAGCTGATAAAAATTCAGCTTTTCATCACAGGAATAAATTCTATTTTAAAGTATGTTAAAATAAAAAACATTATTTTATATTGTAAAAACATTTTGCAATATTACTGTTTTTTTTTTGGTTGTATATTTTTAATCAAATAAATGCAGCCTTGATGAGCATAAGAGACTACTTTAAAGACTATTACAAGTCTTACTGACCCCAAACTTTTGAACGGTAGTGTAAATAAAAATATTTTGTACATAACATATTCCTCTTAAATATACATTAATTTGTGTGTATTTATATATTCATAATAATCACACACACATATATTAGGCAAATTCAAACTTATATTTTGTATGTGATTAATTGTGATTAATCGTTTTACAGCCCAAATTTAAATTTTTCTGGTAAATAAATTCTGGTTAACAATTTTTCTAGTGATTTATTCCTTAACAAAATAATGTTTTAATAGTCATTTAATAACTATCATTAGGTCTACATTAATTTTTACAGTAATTTATTTCTGTCACATTTTCTTCAAGATAAAGCAAACTTTTATTTTGACAAGTTGCTGTGAAGACCTTTAAGTTTCTGTTTGTATATGATATAATGATAGTTTTTCTCAAAAGAAATGGTAAAATGCTCATGAAGTGACCCTCAAAGTAGTTCTAGAGATGATATTCATGTTCATGTACTCACATATTGAGGCAGCAGAGGATAAAAATAGTATTTTTTCTTCTAATATTCACAGACACTAGTCCATATCACATTTTGATATAAGTGTACTGACCTACTTTTGATTTTTTCGTCCAAAATGTGGCAAATTCTGTAACATTCCGCGTTATCCAGCAAATTCCATTTTTATGTCTGGATTCCGCAATTCCCTCCACATTTTCTGCATCGCGGAAATCATATAGGGCCTTAGTTATGGGATTTTTACCTTTTTAAGTGATGTTTGATAATCTCTAATAATGACAGTGAGTATTTCAAAGGTAAATAAATAAAATGACCTTCTTTTCAGATAAAAACACTTAATGTATTGTAAATACAAACTTTCAGAGCTCAAAATGTCCTTCTGTCTTTAATTTTAATTGCGAATTTGAGATTCAAGTAGCTTGTGAGCATTTAAACATTCTGTCGATTGTATGCTTACAAGTGACATTTTGCAGCTCTGCCAAGCAGCTGTTGAGATGTTGTTAGCACCATTTGGTCATGTACCTATTCAGGATGTAGAAAATCAATTCAAAACCTTTCTTCAATTGCTCTCTGCGTGCACAAGGCTTAGTCAAGTTTCAGCTGTATTTTTCTCTGCTCATAATGTGTTCATGGCAAAGCTATTGCACTCTTTAACCCATGCTGCATCTCAGTACATCTGTTGTGTAAAGAAAATTAGTGACTATTGGCACATGAAAATGTTGTTTTTGTTTTAAGGATATGTTTAATGAAAAAATGTGCAAGTGGTAAAATAGTCTAAACCAGAGTTTTGCAACCCTTTTTTTTGCTGTGACACAGTTTTGATAAGTGAAAAATCTTGCTTCACACCACTAAGCACTAAAAAATACAAAGGAGGGAAGTTGGTATTTTGGCTTTATGATCAGACCCTTGCACTTAACATTTTCTGAAAATCTTAGCTCTTCAAACACACAAAAACATTAGCTTATGTAAAGAAAACACTGTACTTATTCAAACATCAGTTCTTTATTTATCCTTGCATTGCGAAGAAGTAGACGTCTGTCTTCAAACTCTGTGTCGCGCCACTTTATTCTGAATGGAGGCGGGGTGGAGTTATGAGGTTTAACTGACAATTTGAGGACCCAATAGCATTACGAGATTTAGTCAGAAGCTCTTTTGAATGCTTTTCATTGGTTAAATATTTGCAAAACCCACAAACAGACATAATGATGACCAACAGCACTGATTTAAAACAATAATAGCGAAGTATAATAGATATAGGAATTTTTTGATCATTTTCCACAGCGCACCCGACAACCTGTTGCGGCACACGAGTGGGAAACACTGGTCTAAGCATTCATGTTTTTGTGTGTGTGTGTTTACATTTAGAGGCCTTCTATTTGTGGGATCTGGTTTTGTTGAAAAATAGATAAAAGTCATGCTTCATTTCAGGCAGAAAACAACATGCACAGCCAGCAAGTTTTAGCATGATTAAAAAAAAACAAACAAAAATAAAACAATCATCAACAACATTTGGTTGCATTTCTTGTCAGAAGAGTGGCAGCCATATGGGAAAAATAACTGTTGCACATGAAAATAAACAATTATGCAGTTAATAATTGGCTCTTCTTTCTAACAAACCATTTACAGTAGCTGCTCACTAAAAACATTAAAATAAAAAAAGACACATAAATAATATTAGATTATAAAATTAATACAGAAGCAGATGACAGATTTGCATTAATTAAAATGAAAATAAATAATTATCTGGTCCTCACTTCCTAGTTATTTATGAAAAAATAGTTTCACCTTTTTAAAATAATGTATAGTATGAAATGATTAGTGATTCAAATAAATACTTGCATTGTTGCATTGTTAAGATGTATTTTTTGTAAAAAATTATATATATATATAAAGGTGAATATATATATATATATATATATATATATACACACACATCTTCATTCTGTTCACAAGTTTTCACCCCCTGGCTCTTAATGCATTGTTTTTCCTTCTGGAAAGAAGGAATATATATATATGTTTTTATATTCCAAGATTGTATAATGTAATTCTGTTTTGGTAGTTTTTGGAAATAATTTACAATAAGGTTCCATTTGTAAAAACTAACATTTGTATGTAAATAAAAAAAAACAATGGACAGCATTTATTATTCTTAGTTTATGTTGATGCCAACTTTTACTAATACATTATTTAAAATCAGAAGTTGTTTCTATTAATGTTATTTAATGGATCTGAGCTAACATGGACTGACAATGAACAGTTGTATTTTTTTATTAACCAATTTTAGCAAAAATGAATAAATACTGTAACAAAGGTATTGCTCATTGTTAATGTTAGTTAATGCATTAATGCAAGTGCTGCAGATATTAATTACATCAGATACATTATAACTTTGTTAATTGTGTTGCAGTTGATTATCTTTTTTATTATATATACAATGATCACATTTAAATAACACTGAAACTTGCTGTAGGATGACATGAATCATGTATCTACACTAAATCCTTACCCACCATTGCTATTATGATGAACTATTCTAACTAATACATCAATGTGTGAATGCCATCAAAAGAAACACGTATAGTTAAATATTCACACATCGCAGTATCTTGGAGCTCAGCAATGTGATAATGTGCAACAATCATAGTCTCATAGTCTTTCATAATTTCCTAATGGCCTTGAAAATGTGAACAGACTCACTCACTGAATAGTTCACCTTTGTGTTAGCTTAATTTGTTTGCCTGTTGCATAGAAAGGTTTTGCGGCTTGTCCTTGGCAACATAATTCTGTGTACTGTGCTGCGTATTTCTCCATTTGAAAGAGATATTAGTGATCAGCTTTTTCTGCAATTAACAGAAATTAGGGAAATTTCGTGTGCTCGGTAATCAGAAGGTGATAATGTGATCTTTCTATCTTAACCCGGGTTCACACTATAAGACGAAAGCATTTTCTATACATAGTAGAGAACAAAGGCAAACACTAGACTCATTGATTTCAAAGGAAATGGTGTGTCATAGGAAAAAAAGCAAGAACACTTTGTAATGCAACTAAAAGTTGCAAGCCAACTGCAAAAAAACGCCAATAAGTACACCAATGCTCTCTTTTATATTGTTTTTGGGACCAAAACGTGTCATTTCACTTTTAATGTCCAATTGATCACCTAAAGGTCAATCGATCATGACCTTTAGCACTAGAGGCGCTGACGCAACAGTGCTCTGGTAT
This sequence comes from Labeo rohita, assembly GCF_022985175.1. NCBI lineage: Eukaryota > Metazoa > Chordata > Actinopteri > Cypriniformes > Cyprinidae > Labeo > Labeo rohita. The sequence continues at coordinate 17,950,921 of NC_066882.1, read as the reverse complement.
GAGGGGCATCATAACTTTCGGTCGTTGCTGCATTGTGTAGCTGCGCATTGAACGGGTCCTGGAGTGTACGGTGAATATGGGGGATTATGAAGGTCTATTCTGAGCTCTCGCGCCTGACACCAGAGCCGCCAATAATAAAGGAATAAAAGCAGCTGTGGAGAGGAAAAATGAGTTTCCGTAAGAGTGCGTTGCAGAAGGATCTGGAAGGAGACAGATCTTAGCAAAGTGTAGACTGGTGTTAATGCTTTGTCATTGACACCTGCTTCTCAGCTGGTTCCATTTCTAGAGTGTTATGGTGTGTGCGTTTGTGTGTGTGTGTGTTTGCATGATTTTCTGTCTGTGTAACACCCTGTTATCATAATATTATCCATACTAACCCTGTTGTATATGCATTTAATAAATGCATCTCTGTACACAAGTACAAAGTAGTCTCTCTGTTGCTTGGTGAGCTGCAGTGTGCGCCTATGAAGCGCTAGGGTGAGTCTGGATGGCGTGGGAAGCGACGCTTGGGAGGTGGTCGTGCTGCACTCTGCTGTGAAAAAACAGAGTTTTTCATGGCCAGACGGTCATGTGACGTAAAAACAACATAACTGAGTTGTGTTCCTGCTATGCTGCATTTCACCTTCCTAGATTTCATACCAAGTGCTATAGCACTATCCATTAGTAACATCAGTATAAGGGTTGTTTTTGAGGTGAACTAAGAGAACTAATAGTTATTTACAATTTAATACCATTTAATGCATGGTAATGTAAATCATTTGAAATTCTTGAAACATTTCTTCCATGGTGATTTATAACAACAAGGACTGGGAAACTTAAGAAAAAATCACTATACGATACCAGTCAAAAGTTTTTGAACAGTTTTTGTCTTTTCTGCTCACCAAGGCTGCATTTATTTGATCCAAGTACAGCAACAACAGTAACATTGTGTAATATTTTTACTATTTAATATAACTGTTTTCTATTTTAATGTATTTTAAAATATAATCAATTCCTGTTATCAAAGCTAAATTTTCAGTATCATTACTCCAGTCTTCAGTGTCACAATATCTTTGAGAAATCATTCTAATATGCTGATTTGCTGTTCAAGAAACATTTATTATTTTTATCAATATTTAAAACAGTTGAGTAATTTTTTTCAGGATTCTTTGATGAATAGAAAGATCCAAAGATCAGCATTTATCTGAAATAAAAAGCTTTTGTAACATTATACACTATATTTAAAAGCTTGGAGTCAGTCTAATTTTTTTTTTTTTTTTGGTTAAATTCGGTTCTGTTTTGAACAGTTCTGTACTGTTCAAAAACTTATGTTCATAAGGATTTTGCTGGTTTTATAAAATTAAGCAACATTGTGAATATTAAGGTGATTTCAGTTATGATTTAAAAAAATTGCATTGCATTGGATTTTTTTTTATTGTGATAATCATTTGAGTAGTAGAGAATGAAAGGCCAAGTAGCCCTAATTTCATAAATAGAAGTTATTAAAATCCTGTGTGATAGATTTATATTTTTATATAATTTTATATTATATTTATATTTTTAATTAAATTAAAACCAATTCATTAACTTAGATGTTACCACAGGAAGTATATTTAGGTTTATCTATTTAATAATAATTGACTAATGATACTTAAAACTATTATTTTTAAAATATTTTTGGTAACACTTTCACTTCAATTCACTCTACAAACAAGTTGCTCGTTAGCATGCATATTACTAGCATATTGACTGTTTTTTAATGCTTATAAAGCACATATTCTGCGTGTTCATATTCTACATCCTTATTTCCTACATCCTACCCAATACCTAAACCTAACAACTACCTTATTAACTATTAATAAGCAGTAATTAAAAGTTTACTGAGGCAAAAGTCGTAAATAATAGTTAGTTAATAGTCAGAACTGGACCTTAAAATAAAGTGCAACTTATTTTTTAAACGTATCTTCATCAGCTTTTTCAAATGGGAATGCTCAGAGTTTGTCTTAATGATGGTAGACGATTTTAGATTTTTAGGTAGTATATTGTTATGAGTTAACATTAAAAAAAAAAATTAAAACAATATTTAATATACTTAAATTTTATGCCTAAAAGTGAAAATACTATAATATTTTTAGCTATGTCACCCGGCTATAATAGCTCACTTTGTTTCCAAAAATCGGTGTCTATGTGGATTTCATGTCCCTTTCGTTCTCCTCTTTATCAAGAGAATATTCTTTTGGTCAGTGGACTGAGACATGCACAGACAGATGGACCCCCATGAGGCGTATCCCACAATGCATCACCTGCTCCGACTGCTGCCTCACCCTGAGGATGTTCTCCAACCAAATACAGTTTGTCTGAATAACTCTGTACTTTTATTTTTAATGGTCATGCTGATTTTTTCTTGTCTCGCAGTGCAGATGAACCCTGTTTGGGTCACTGTTTGATGGTTCATTTTGTAGACCAGAAGTAGACAGCTGTCGAGAGGGTTTAATTTTACACAGTGTCTGTTTTTCTGGCCTGTTTTGTTGATTTTGTCTGAGAAAAAGTAGGTTGCAAGTGAAGCATCCAACAAATTAGTGTAGTAGCACTTAATTGTCACATTGTTATTCTGTCCATATTGGCAAATCCCCTCTGAGATGATGTGCACCACCCACATGAACAGGATAAATTAGTGACTCACTGAATCTCATGTGTCATATTTGGCAAGTTGTGTTCTTTGTTTCATATGCTGCTTTATTATGTAAAAGCAATTTCCATATCGCAATTTCCATTGCAAAAAGGAGAAGAATAAAGAATGTTTTGAATCTGCCACACAGGATTTTAATAAGATGGTACCCTTAATAACAATATTCTAACTGCCGATAATACAAAATTGATTATCATTATCTCATTTTTTTTCACAACCTTGAGGTGATGTCACCTTACAAAGGCACCATTAGGTCATGACTGGAATGATCCCTCTAGTGTCTTGAAGGAATTGAACCAACAACCTTCCGGTTACCAGTCTAAAGTCTTAACCGCTACACCAAATCTTCTGCTGAATCAATTCAACTGGCCTTTCCCCACTGTGACTGTATTTCAAGCAAACCTGCAGGCCAAATAAGCAGCCATTTAATCCTGGTTCGACAGTGCAGCCTCCTACACAGTGGCTGTCCAGGCCCATTACATCATGTCTTGGGAGAATTGCACACGTAATGGACAGAAGTGAGAAAGAAAACGGAAAAGAATCCTGTTTTCTTTTTTTGGTTTAGTGTGTTACCCATTGGGGCAAAGAGAGGTCATCACTTTTACTCTATACGCCTGTTTTTAAATGTGTTGTGGTAAAATTTGCTGTATTGAGCATTGATGAGGTATTGTGGAAATGCCTAGGGTGGAATGGTCACACATACGCACAATAACACAACCAGTTTAAATGTTATCTCACTTGATTAATAGTTGTAGACTGTCACACATGCACAGATGGCATCCTGCAAAACTCACTGGAAATCAGCGAGGAAGCAGCTCCACAATAAGTAGGATGGTACTACTTGAGATTATGTTTGTAAGGCTCTTTTTGGCCAGGCCTGTTCTTTCACAAAACATTTTTCGATTTGTAAATCCATCACATGGTTTGAAAAGTTCTGTTATGTCCTGTCCTGACAGACTTTGGTCTCTGTAACATTCTTCAGAATTTTTGCTGTTCATGTTCTACACATAAAATCAATGCAGTCTCATAAAAATACTACCTTACTGCACGTTTTTCAGCAGTTTCAAAGAGAAATGTCCACTGAGTGCTGCTAAAACACGGGTTCAATACGTGAACCCTGGCATGTTTTTATTACGTTGAAATTGGTACATATTACTTTGCTTTAGGTATGTATTGCAGCAGTTCAGAGTTCAAATATCTGGAGACTGTCACTAAAAGTTAATGCTCTATCATGTTGGAAATATGCCCTAGACCAAATCCAACCCTAAATGTACCCGATAGTGTTAAAAGGGTCATCGGATGCTAAGTTCACTTTTACATGAACATTAATGTGTGTTTGGTATGTACAAATCTACCCTATAATGATAAAAATCCATGCAGTGGTTTTTAATTAATCTGTAAAAATAACATTCCCTTTTTCAAATTGATCCATTCTCAGATGCCTGTCATTGTGGCATCACACTGACAGAGGCCGCTCCCACGATAGTCGATTGACATGAGCGTCTTACCTCAGACCAGTTATAACAGTCCGACCTCCATGTTTTGATGCCGGAGCAGGGATGTAAGTTAGACAAGAATTGAGCGCTTGAGGTGTTGTGTTGCTGGATGTAATAATGAACATAGTGGTCATTTACTCCCGACATCTCAGCTGCTGACGATACAGTGAATTACGTTTGTTTGTGAAGGGAATGCACCTCCCGATCTACATATATCCGTCTATGTTCGCGTGAATCATTCGTGATCCAGCTTCACTTACAGCAGAAGTGAGTATGAGTGGGTTTTTTTATAAATCTTTGCGATCGCCTTTCCTAATAATGTGCTAGTTAGCAAGTTTAGCGGCTGAACGTGGCTAAATGCGGCTAAAGTAAACAGGCTTGTCACTCCACAGAGTGTTTTGGATACACCTCTTGTTGCCTTCGTGAAGCCATGTAGCATAGCGTCGCATCTTGTCATTTCTTCCTGTTTTTAGTTTGTTTAGAAGTACTTGGTCCGCGTTGCATTCATATTTCATTCGAACCACCCCATCGATCATTTGGAAGTGGACCGAGACTGCTAAAAAATGGTGCGCTTGTTTGGTGTGCACCAGGGTTCGGATGGCAGCATTCACACTTAAATGAACCGCACTAACAGAGCAATCGCACCAGAGTTCGTTTTAATCAAACCAAACATGACAAGTGTGAACACACCCTAAAATTTACCAAGCTTATTACTCACTAAAAACTCCCACAGATCAAGTATTATTTTTATGTTACCAAGTGGTTATACAAGTTTGTGAGTTGTTTACTTGATTTGTTAAAATTTGTCTTCCTATCAATGCCGATATATTGTTTATTCAGACTGATTTGCAAATGTGGAACGTGCATGAACACAAGAGGTGGGATTTATTGCATGAACCAATCACAGTTGAACATAATTAGTCATATCCAATCAAATCGCAGTGGAGGCATTGCCTCCTCTCATGTGATTTTCCCCTGTTCATTCTCAAATACCTTGCAGTTAAAACTCTCAGTGGAATCAGAGGAGGCGAGAGAGATGTAGCTTTACCTGTTGGTGTCGCTGTTGGACAGTGTTTCTTTATAAACTTTTTAATGTTATATTTTGTATTATTGGTGTTGCTTTATTTTTGCACTATGATTTTTTTTCTCATCCAATATTTTGAGGAGACACTGCCTCCCTTGCCTCCTTGGAGGAAATGCTCCTGTTTGGACACAATGTACACAATGCTGGAATTTTGAGTTTCACATCCAATAGCCTTTACCAAGCTGAACCACAGATGTGCAAAAGGTTGTTTTCAACATCAGATCTCCTGCACCTGTTGAATGCCTGAGCTAAACCTCATCCAACTGTCGATCTGGCCTTCATTCTGGGTTTGTCCCTGTCTCCCTTAGCAACCCACGCTCTGGTATCTCGCAAACTTTTACATTTTCATCTTAGCAAAGCTGTTGGATTTCGTTGGTCACGAACAGGAACTGTGAGGACAAACATATGGCCTTTGAACTGCGTCCATGTAAAACAAAAATGTTTGGGTTGGAACTTTGAGAAGAGTTTGAATGTTTATGTAGCTACACCCAGACTAGAACTTGATCACTCTTCATCCAGAAAGAAGACTGAATCACAAAAGTATTATACAAAAAGATATTGTAGCTGTAAATTACACACACACACTTACACACACACACACACACACACACACACATTTTATTATATATATTTATTTATATATTTCCTTTTGTGTTCCATAAATGGTCCAGGGTTTTTCCTATTCCTTTAATGAACCATCCAGTTGGTTTTCTCCCTTTCTCCACAGGTGGTCAGCCAGTATTTATAGCTACACCTATAGTATACAATTATTTCAGTCGTGCCATTTCCATCTGTATGTTCTGTAAGTAGTTCACTGGATTTGTTTGAACTGGACAGATTACAGGGCTGCACCAAAGCCAGTTTTAGTGGTCTTTTTATGGGATCTTGACTCCACAACATCTGTTCTGAAAGGCCTAATATTACAAAATAATAACACACCCAGTATTCCCAGAGATAGACCCGATGGACTTGAACACTAGAGGAAGCAGCTGTTTGTATGAACACTTCCTTCACTGAAACTCTATAATTTCCTTACACTCTCTCTCTCTTTGGGTCTCCTTTTCTTTTTTTCTGCCTTTTTGGTACTTTCATGTTTCCCTTAATTTGTAACACCTGGAAAGGGGACATATTGATTATCAGAACAAAGTGTTTTATTCCTTTTGCAGCTTGTGCTCTGAGCTGTTGCAGTGTGTACTTGTTTAATTTATGCTGCTAAAATCCTACAGTTAAAGTCAAAAGTTTACATACACCTTGCAGAATCTGCAAAATATTAATTGTTTTACCAAAATAATAAGGATTATACAATATGCATGTTATTTTTTATTTAGTACTGGCCTGAATAAGATATTTCACAATGTTTACATATAGCCCACAAGAGAGAATAATAGTTGAATTTATAAAAACTGACATACAGTACACTTATAAAGTTGATTGAGTTAAACTGCCCACTGTTCAGAAAAATCCTTCAGGTCCCTCGAATTATTTGGTTTTTCAGCATTTTTGTGCATATGAAACCTTTCCAGTAATGACTAAATGATTTTGAGATCCATCTTTTCACACTCAGGACAACTAAGGGGTTCATATGCAACTATTACAGAAGGTTCAAATGCTCACTGATGCTCCAGAAGAAAACACAATGAATTAAGAGCCGGAGGGTGAAAACTTTAAAGTTGAAGATCAGGGTAAATTTAACTTATTTAGTCTTCTGGGAAACATGTAAGTATCTTATGTAGCTTCTGAAGGCCAGTAGTAAATGAAAAAAAAAAAAAGTTATTTAGACAAAATAAGAAAAATGTACACATTTTCATTCTGTTCAAAAGTTTTCACCCCTCGGCTCTTAATAAATTTTAAAAAATTAAATAAAATAAATAAAACAGCAGTGAACAATTAATGTAGCAACACAGTATTAAGAATCAAGTCTATGTATACAGTTTAAATTCAACTATTATTTTCTCTTGTGGACTATATGTAAACGTATTTTATGTTACATTTCTTATTCAGAGTACTAAATAAAAAATAACATGCATTTTGTTTGATCCCTCTTATTTTGAACAAATAATTAAGATTTTGCAGATATTGCAAGGTGTATGTAAACTTTTGACTTTAACTGTATATGAAGGTAAAGTTTAGGAAAACACAGTATAGGCAATTTTATAGTATAGTTTTTTAGTACAGCAGTTTGATATGCCTGCTTTTTTTCAGACAGTACTTGGCGTAACATATGTACGTTGAGCTTTTTTTTCTTTCTCTCATTATTGCTCCACACAATATTACCATTTAATTATTACATCCTCACATTTTAAGCTACAACAAAGCATATTCTTGGCCAGTTTATCACCGTATAAACCAGAATAACCTCCACAGCACTCAAAATAACTGTTGCTCGGGAGCCATGTGCTGTCAGATGCTTGAGATAATTCTTGAGACTGTTTCATGTGAGAGTGATTCACCTCAGAGTGCTGTTCTCTGTAGGTCTGTTATTGAGCCATCACTCTCAGTGCCACACCACTATCATTACTGGGAGGGGGGCAGTATGGGAAATAGCAGGGTGTGTATCCGCCTGAGCTTCTGGGATGCACATTACGAAACTGGTGATTCCATTCACGATGTCCGTAAGCAGTAAACACGAAAGCACATGTAGACACTAGGGCTGTCAATTTAATTAAAATGTAATTAAGTTAATTAATTATATAAAACATAATATGACAAAGGCATTTACTGAACTGTATAAGGACTCTGTTAGCTAAAAATAAGCACAGTGTGTATGTATTTTAAATTGTGATCATTTATGGTCTTAAATGTAGTTCCTTTTAAGTGTTACAAGGAATTAACTATTCATGTTGTTGATTTTAAAAAAGGAGGAAGATATGAAGCATTTGGAACATCTAATAACAATTTTGTAATCATATTATGATTAATGTGTTTGTCTTATTGTAGAAATAAAGCCTATTTGGATATTTTCTAAGCAACTATTCATTCTATGCGATTAAATGTGAATTATTTGATTATTTATTTATTTAATCATGTCAATTAATTAGTTTAAAAAATGTATTTAACTGACAGCCATAGTACAGAAGCACAGGAATACAATATTTCTAACTATATTTACCTTTCGATGATCATTCAAAGAACCATCTGCTTGTTATTCCTCCTTTTTCTTTCTTTTTAAACAAATGAAAAGGGCATAATTGAGTGTAACACAACAAAACAGCTGAGACTTTCTGTTATTGTTCAGAAATTGTGAACAAAGTTACCACGGTCATCACAGGCACGTTGGGTAATGATTACATGGCGTCGTGTTTTGTGCATGATTTTTTTTTACACCAGCCTGGTTTAAAACCAGCACTGATATGATCCTCAACATGTTTTGATGGTTTTTGTTTGTATCTGTCCACACTTCTGTGTTTCATTATGTGGTACATATGTCATGTATTTCATTAAAGTTCCACTCCAGAGTTGCCGGGAACATGGCTATTTTAATAGATGTTCACATGCCCTTAATTAGAGATACTCTGGGGGTAATTGAATGCCCAAATGACACCTCTGGCCTGTTAGAATTCATTAATGTGTTGTGATTAGCATTCACAGCGCTCCCCGGAGGCATTTGAGGAGAGATCATTTTGAAGCAGGAGGTCTGGATCACACATTTCAAAGATGCTACGGCAAAGTCTTGATTATATGTGTCAAATCTGCACCGCTTGCTTGTACAAAACCTCTTTGAAGCCCTATAACCACTGTTTTTTTTAAAGCGGGTGTAATGTTTATAATCTCCTGACACTTATAATATAATTATATTCGAGATCAAGTTTTTAGATGATGGTTTGATGGTTCAGAGTGGTTTCCTCAGTTCCAGATGGTTTGCTCGGTGTGATTATGAAGCGTGTTAGGTTTGAGCATGAGTGATTTGTTTATTTGGCAGAGGGGAAGGGTTTGATGTTGATAGTAGCTCATGAAAAGCATCTAAATGGTTTTGAATGTGTAGCTGGCAGCTGAAACGCCCAATAATGTTGTAGTGGCTTTGATTCATAGTGGCGTCTGGTGTGTCACTCCACAATGTAGACAAATTTAGCACATTCATGCACCCATTAATCTGCTATAAAAATGCCCTGCGACTTACACTCATATGCAAGCATTTTTCATTCATGTACAGTGTAGCGGAGTGTAATTTATAATCAAAAAAGCAATATGAGAACTATTATGTTAAGCAGGTCTGGTTGAAGAAGGTACAAATGCAAACACTTAGCAGAGCAGAAGGGAGAATCAATCAGTGGTGGAGGTTTTCTTATTTACTTACCAGATTTAATGAAATACTGACAGGCAATTACCAAATAAAATATTTAATGGATATGAAATATTGAAGAAAGATTGTCAAAATTATATAAAATAGGTTGCTTGGGACAATGCAGCTGTAAACAGTTGAGGTCAAAAGTTTACATACTACTTGCAGAATCTGCAAAATGTTAATTATTTTGCCAGAATAAGAGGGATCATACAAAATACATGTTTTTTTTTTCTAGTACTGACCTGAATTAAGATATTTCACATATTTCAAAATATTTAATTTCACAAAAATGACCCTTCAAGAGTTTACATATGCTTGATTGTTAATACTGTGTTTTTCCCTGAATGATCCACAGCTGTGTTTTTTTTTTTTTTTTTTTTTTTTTTTTTTTTTTTTTTTTTAGTGATAGTTGTTCATAAGTCCCTTGTTTGTCCTGAACAGTTAAACTGCATGCTGTTCTTCAGACTGAAGGCAACTGAGGGGCTCATATGCAACTATTACAAAAGGTTCAAATGCTCACTGATGCTCCAGAAGGAAAAACAATGCATTAAGAGACGGGGGTAAAAACTTTTGAACAAAATGAAGATATGAAGATAAATATTTCTTATTTTGCCTAAATATATACATTTTTTCATAAGCTACAGATGATACTTACATGTTTCCCAGAAGACAAAATAAGTTACATTTACCCTGATCTTCAAATCCAAAAAGTTTTCACCCTCTGGCTCTTAATGCATTGGAGCATCAGTGAGCATTTGCACCTTCTGTAATAGTTGCATATGAGTCCCTCAGTTGTCCTCAGTGTGAAAAGATGGATTGCAAAATCATACAGTCATTGTTGGTCAGTTTTACAGAAAAAAAAAAAAAAAAACAGCTGTGGATCATTCAGGTAACAACACAGTATTAAGAATCAAGTGTATGTGAACTTTTGAACAGGGTAATTTTTATAAATTCATCTATTATTTTCTCTTGTGGATTATATGTAAACGTCTTTTATGTGAAATATCTTATTCAGGTCAGTACTAAATAAAAAATAACATGGATTTTGTATGATCCCTCTTATTTTGTCAAGTAACTCACATTTTGCAGATTCTGCAAGGTGTATGTAAACTTTTGACATCGACTGTAATTTGAATTATGCTATTTCACTGGTCATTTTACAAAAAATATTTAATCAGAGTGTGCAGCAATCGACCAATCAGCTTTAGAAACTTAGTATTTAAAAGTAAAGCAAAAACTTACTTTCTATGATTTTCTTCTGCAGAACACAAAAGAAGACATTTTGAAGAATTTTGGTAACGAAACAAGTTTTTGGTTGGCTTTAGACCATTGAAACATTTCTTAAAATATCTTCTTTAACGTTCTGCAGATGAAAGAAAGCCATACAGGTTTGGAAGAACATGAAGGTGAGTAAATGATGCCAATTTTTTTGGGCAAACTGTCCGTTTAGTATTTGCTGTAAACAGTGTTTTCTCAGGCAATAATATATCGTCCTTTTGATAGCTTTGTCCTTTTGAAATTTCCTGGATTCTTTTAAGTGTTTTGGATAAAGGAAAAGAGGCTCTTTCAAGAACAAAACTGATTGATTTCTGCAGAGAGTATTGATGATGGTCTAATTAGAGTTTTGACACAAACATTTGTGCTCATTAGGGAAAGCAATATAATAACAAAATGATTGCGGCATCAGACATCAAATAGAACTACCAAATTAAGTCAAGTGTGATCTTGCCAGCATTTGTGCACATTAAAAGGCTATGTTGGAGCCTAGATGAATTGTTATTTCTGTTATTATTTACTCACCACGTGTCGTTTAAATCCTTTCTTTATTTTCACTGTTTACTTCAGTATGCAATATTCAAATATTCTCCTTTTGTGTTTCACAAAAGACAGAAACTCAAGGTGAGTAAATGATGACAGAAAGTCTAATCACACAGTGGTTCCTGTAGACTTACTGAACATGCAATGTATACAAAGTGTTTGCTAGATTTATTCTCTCAGAGCTTTAGATACCTGCTTTTTGTCTGGGCTGTTGATTATTTTATACAGCGTATTGCTCAATATCCACAAGTGGTCAAACTAGTTGGCGATTCTGCAGTGTAGATGCGAGTATAAGAGAGGAAAGTTGTCAAAAGTGATTTATGTTTACTTATACTACTGCTTTTAATCAATGTATATGTAGCTTTTACTTGAAAGAGTGAGCGAATGTGTATAAGCCTGATTAAAAATATGATCCCAGTAATTATGAGGGAGCTGATTTTACTGTCCTTGAGGCATGGCTAATTGAATGAACACTTACCTGATTTTTCCCCCCTTCTTTTATCACGGTTTCACCGCACTCAATAGCCTGTGGGCCTGCTGACCCGTGGGAAACCGTGCTAATCAAGTAGTGCGAGACGTTGTGTGAATAATATTGTGAAGAACAAAAAGAATGTGCAAACATTTCAGTTCTGTTTTGTATTTGCACTGCGTTTATTGGAAAGCAGATTTCCAAGAAACTATGCATGTAATGATCTTCCATTCGCACATGTGCGCAGCCTTCCTTCTTTCTCTCCAATAGAATATATGTCTTTGTACCATTAGGTTTATCCAGAGGGAGTGAAGCGAAATAAAAGCAGTCCAGGGTGGCCACATAGCAAATGGTTAAGGCAATGAACCGACACCTTCACTGGCTTACGGAGTAATTGTGTGCTGGGAAACCGTAGGACTACCTAATACAGCCGCACACTTTTACTCAAGCGAAGCTTACGCCTGCAGTACCCAAATCAATTTTACCCCATGCGATGGACATGATTTATTTCCACTAGTCTGAGCTCCTCGCTGTATTGACATTCTTTAGGTTTCATTATTGTGCACCTTGTAGGGGTTTTATGGAAAGAAATAATCAAATTACATGGAATTTTCACCATTGTCATTCTTGATTTAGGTAATAGTCTATTGGGTGATGAATTCTATACACACACATTCAAAAGTTTGCGTCTCGTTTACTCACCAAGGCTGTGTTTATTTGACCAAGAAATAAACTAGAAAATGTAATAAAGTGAAATATTATTACATTTTAAAATGACTGTTTTCTATTTTATTATATTTCAAAATCTAATGTATCCCTGTGATGGCAAAGCTGAATTTATAGTAGCAGACTTCAGTCTTCAGTGTCACATGATCCTTCAGAAATCATTCTAATATTTTAATTTAATGCTCAAGAAACATTTTTATTTCTTATTATCAATATTGAAAACAATTGTGCTGCTTCATACCTTTCAGGACACTGTGGTAAAGAATGTTAGGATTCTCTAATGCTTGTTTTGTTTTCAAATTTCTATAACCCTTATGGTGTTCCCGGTCAAAAATGAGCGGCACACAAAAAATAGCCTAGTTATGCTATATTAAGGGGAGGAATCACCTCATATTAGATTCAAATTCAGATTCATACTTTATTGTCCTCACACAAGGAAATTTGCTTTCGCAGACTGTACCCAAGCTGTAGTGCACACATTTCCCAATACAACTGATACACACATATTTCCATCAAATACAAATATACACACATTTACACACAGAGTTAGTATACATGATACACATATCCTGCACCAAAAGTACATCAGCAATATTACCCAGGAGATATTAACACCAGCAAAATGTAACTTTAAATTACACACTTCCTTGTTTCTGTGAATTCAGCGTTCTAATGGCAGAGGGTACAAAACTTTTCCCAGAGTGTTTTTTTTATGGAGTAACTGTTTGTATTTATGGCCTGATTAGAGGGATCGCCTCGTGATCTCACACAACGAATTGTCATTTCAGCAATTAATATTTACATATGTTGGCTAGCATGCTAGCAGCTTTCTGCACTCCCCCAGTATGTTCAAAACTGAAACGATTTCATCCGTTTTTCATCCGAGCTTCTCTTTCTCCTTACGGTTGTGGTACGTTTTCAACACATTATACAGACAGTGTTACTACATAAACTCAAAAAGCAGTTTCCTCTATCTCCACTACGGACCGTACAGCAGCTGTTTTGTGGTCGTGCATTGGCTGTTGTGAAAGTACTGATGTAATCATATAATCGGTCATCCCGATTTAAAATCCTAAATATTAAATATGTTTGTGTGTGAGCAGATTGGGAGATGCAAGAATCGATCTGTGAACAGCTCACATTACAAGATAATCTGTGCCAAACATCGGGACCGATCGAGGTGCTCTACAAGATTTTTGCTCCGTTTCTCGGGAGGGGAAAATCGGGCTAAAAATCCTGTAGTTCGAGCCCGGCTTAACTGAGAAATTTGTTTGGAAAATTTTAATTTTTTACAAAATCTCAAAAATAAATAAATAAATAAATAAATAAATACATACATACATACATACATACATAAATAAATAAATAAATAAATAAAATAAAAATACACTTGTGGTGTTCCCGGTCAAAAATGACCAGCTTACACAAATAGCTTATAAATCTCTTGTTATGCAATATTATCACCTAATATTGGTATCAATTTTTTTGTCAGCTTGTTTCTTTTAATTATGGCTGGTTTTGTATTTATTTTTGTAGCTGATTTTTCATAGGCCTCATTAATCTGAGCTTCCATACCTCCATACCTAGTTTTTGAGTGAAAAAAATATTATTTGTGGATAATTTTGTCAATATTAGTAAATAAAATATGAAAAAATTGCACTGTTTTTTACACTAGCATGCCGTAATGTTTCACAAAGAAATTAGTTTTGAAATCCTCATATCTTGTAAAAAAAATAGTACAAAAGAACACTTGTGGTGTTCTGGCTTATAGATCTCTTGTTATGCTTGTTTTCTTTCAATTAGGACTGGTTTTGTATGTATTTTTGGAACTTATTGTTTGTAGGCCTCATTAATCTGAGTTTACGCACCTCAGTTTTTACTGACAACTAGACTAGTATGCTCAAATGGTTAACCAAAACATTTGTTTGGAAAAGCTTTTATTTTTTACAAAATGCATAAAAATTACACTTGTGGTGTTCCCAGTCAAAAGTGACCGCCTTCCAAAAAATAGCTAATAAATATCTTGTTATGCAATATTATCACCTAATATTGGTATCAATTTTTTGTCAGCTTGTTTTCTTTCAGTTAGGACTGGTTTTGTATTTATTTTTAGAACTGATTTTTCTTAGGCCTCATTAACCTGAGCTTCCATACATTAGTTTGGAAGAACTGAAAAGTGAAAAATAGATTTTTTTAGAAGTGAAAAAGTATTTTTTGTGGATAATTTGACATGCTCTAATGTTTAACCAAAAATTAGTTTTGAAATGCTTGTATCTTGTAAGAAAACAGCACAAAAGAACACTTGTGGTGTTCCTGAAAAATGAGATTTAGTCATTTTGTCAACTAGTTTTCTTTTAATTAGGACTGGTTTTGTCAATAATCCTCAATAATCTGAGTTTACATACCTCAGATTTTGAGTGAAAAAAACATTATTTGTGGATAATTTTGTCAGTATTAAATTTGTTTTGAAAAGCTTTTATTTTGTACAAGATATCAAAAAATTGTTAAAAAAAAAAGAAATGACTGGCCTACAAAAAATATAAAAAATGGTAAATGGTTAAAAAAATGTAATGAATAGAAAGTTAGCATTTAAATGAATTTAGGGACAGGGTTGTAGGAACACGTGCATTTAAAATAAAGAATGCATATAAAATTATAAACATGCTTATAGCTCTTTTAAAGAGCTGGCAATACTTCAGAAACCTTCAAAAAACTTCCCTCTCTTTACTCCATCAGTGGTTACTGAGTTCAGAATTTCTTTTTACACTAAACCTTGTGCTCTTTTTCTAACCAGCATTGTTAGTCAGACATGACATTTTTTTTTCTTTTTGCAGCTGAGTATGTTTGCTTTTTCAGTTTTTATACAGGCAAAGCAAGGACACAAACTTCACGATTTGTCAGTTTACTGTAGTCTGATGTACTGATTGTCACGAAATCAAAGCTAGCTCGATATCTTGCTCCACTCATGTCGTGATTCTGTGGATTTCTGTCTGTCTTCTGAAGCCGTACAGTATTACAAGCTTGTGTGAGGAATAAACAAATTTCAGACGTCATTCACTGATAATCTTCCCCTGTGCGCATCTTTAAAATGTCAGTTTTGATTACATTGAGTTGAAACCTGAACTTTTAAATGTGTTAAATGTACATGTGAGTATGTAAGTCTGCTCAGACCGCCTTCACCAAACAAAGTACCCAGTGTTATATTGTCTTTGGAAGTTTTTATTCTCTATCACAGCTTTGCAAAAACACAAAGACACCCTGAAGTTGTCAGTTGCTAGAAGAGAGTAATGGGGCATAATAGACACCTCACCTCGCTATATCAGTGTTATGAAGAGAAAAGAGAGACGGCTGTCTCCTTTAAGTGTTTTTGGCAGCTTAACTGATAGTAATGAAACATAACAGCCTGCCATAATAACTGTCACTATTACTTAGTGGGCCTCTGAAGGGAATAAAAAAAAAAAAAACAGGCTCAGACTGAAACTCCAATCTGTGCTGTACTCTATACTTGCGCGGATGACATAATTCCCATCTAAGGATGTCTGTGCGAGGGAAAGAACTCAAACTTTGACATGATAATGGCTTGGTAATGCAACCTTGTTGTTCAGTGTCTGTAGTAAGCTAATGCTGATTAAGGGAATGGTAGAAAGCTGTCAGTGGATGAATATCATGAACAGAATAACAGACAATTTTAGGTAATGCAATATTACAACCAACCCCTGACTGTGCTTTTATCTGGAAAATGTGGCAATAAAAAAATAAATAAATTAATAAAAATAAAATAAATAAGCATTGTAACTTTACTGTAATTGTATAATATAGTAACTATTGTAAATATAAGTATTATTAGCATTTTATTAATTTTATATTTTATATATATATATATATATATATATGGCCCTGGCTATTTAACTAGCTTAAGTGGTAATGTTTTGATTAATAATTTCACGCTCATAGCTTACATTCTATAGGTGTCCTGTCTTGCAGACTGATTCTAAACTCTAAAAATACTGACAAGATGGAGTGTGCATTGCTGATATCTCTCTGTTGAGCTGAGGAAATCCCCAATCCCAGATATGGCTTTCAGCAACAGCACCGCTTTCCTCTCTCCGTCCTGCTGTTGTTGCTTGTGAAGAAGAGGTATTGGAATGCATCTAGTGTTTTGGGTGAAGTTGCGTGTGGTAAACAAGTCAGCAAGTAAATGTTACTGTGAATGCTGAATAAATGCTGCTTTCGTAAATACAGCTTTTTATGGCAGGAGACTGCAGCATTTTAAGTCTAGAACGCTGGATGATTACACACTTTGTTTTGAACAACAGTGATGACTTGGTAATAATCTGATGTAAACATACAGCTTGTGCAGATGGGGTGTCACAGTGACTCCTTCAAAAATTGCAGTTTTGGCATCTTTCTTGGCATGTGCCTGCACTCCTGAGGAGCCCTGCCCTTGTAGTGCTGCTCATGCTCCAAACCTCTGCCCAGTGACTTTGAGCCTGCTGGGCAATAGACCGCTGTGCCTGGCATCAAATATGGCCGAGATGTGACTTCCAGGAATTTGCAACAATTTCTGCTCACTGCACATTCTGTACATTGTAAATCAGACGTATCTATCTATCTGTCTATCAGTCTGTCTGTCTATCTATCTATCTATCTATCTATCTATCTATCTATCTATCTATCTATCTATCTATCTATCTCAGTCTGTCTATCTGTCTATCTATCTATCTATCTATCTATCTATCTATCTATCTATCATAAGTCTGTCTGTCTATTGATCTGTCTGTCTGTCCGTCTATCTGTCCATCCGTTTGTCTGTCTATTGATTTGTCTCTGTCCATCCGTCCATCTCTGTCTGTCTCTGTCCGTCCATCCATCTATCTATCTATCTATCTATCTATCTATCTATCTATCTATCTATCTATCTATCTATCTATCTATCTATCTATCTATCTATCTATCTGTCTGTCTGTCTGTCTGTCTGTCTGTCTATCTATCTATCTATCTATCTGTCTGTCTGTCTGTCTGTCTGTCTGTCTGTTCTGTCTGTTTGTCTATCTATCAGTCTGTCTGTCTATTGATCTATCTATCTATCTATCTATCTATCTATCTATCTATCTATCTATCTATCAGTCTATCTATCTATCTATCTATCTATCTATCTATCTATCTATCTATCAGTCTATCAATCTATCAGTCTATCTATCTATCTATCTATCTATCTATCTATCTATCTATCTATCTATCTATCTATCTATCTATCTATCTATCTGTCTGTCTGTCTGTCTGTCTGTCTGTCTGTCTGTCTGTCTGTCTGTCTCTGTCTGTCTATCTATCCATCAGTCTGTCTGTCATTCTGTCATTCTATCTAGTGTTCTTTTATTCTATCCTTCTATTCTTTCATTCTATCTGTCTTTTATTCTATCTATAGCTCTGTTGGTCCAATATTTTATATGTATGCTCATCTGTCTTTTATCTATCATTCTTTCAGTTGCTCTGTTGTTCTACCTATCTGTCTGCATGCCCATCTGCCTAGCTTTCCATCCATCTGCCTGTATGTGTTCATTCCTGAAAAGCAGCAATAAGCGATTCTTTCAGTATCAGCTTAGAGAGTTTAAATAGCAAAAAGCATTTGAAATAGAGAACCCTTGTCTGGAGAATCTCAGTAAATATGCTTTGTTGCAGTCATTTACAGTTTTTCTCAGTCGCTTTGGTGCATTTCTCACAACACTATTTACATTTGCACAACAGTTAATGCATTTCTCAAAACAATTAGTACAAACTGCAAAACCTAGTTGATAACCTGCAAAAGCGTGTCACTTGCTCAAAATGGATAGCTCATTCCTCAAAAGCAAGTATTCATGTCAATGAAAGTGTCAGTGTCATCAAGATGAAAAGTCCTGACACCATTGTTTATGAACAAGATAGTCAAATGGCTTTGTCATGTTTTCATTATGACAGTTTACTCTGTAAATTTTTTCCTATGCAAAAAAGTCAGATTTTGGTGAAACTTCCTGAAAATGCTCAAGACAGCACTATATACTATTTGCACAGCCATTTGAAAACTACAGTAAAGCTAGACATTACTGTATTTAGTGAGGTATCTGAGTACAAGACACTGAATATGTATGTTTCACATTTTTACTGCATATGCTCTTTGCAATTCTAATTTATTCAAAGCATTGTGCAAACGAATAAATACACCCTTATTTACAACAAACATAAACTACCTTTGGGTAGAGCTGTGCACAATTGTAAACAATATTGCAGTACATATTGGAACTGAACCTACAACATACATAGGTCTGTAAATCATTCATGCACATTTGCAGAAATTGTTCAATTTAGAAGACATTTTCAGGAAAAAAAAGATTTAAAATTTTTTATAAAATTTGCTTGACAGATTTTGACAACTAGTTCAACATTTTTGTATGTAATGACTCAAGCAATGAAATGAGGACTATTAGTTTTATATGGAATGACTATTCAGCATTCACAAGTTTAGTTAATTTTGACTGACATGACATAAGCAAATGATAATGTTATAAAACAGCAGAGAGTTGTATGAAAGCAATTGATGCATGTCCAAAAGCATTTGCAATTTGTTGGAAGGAATGAGAAACTGCTACTATGATGTGCACAAATGACTAAATGTTGTGGAGGTTGAAGTAAATGTTGTGCAAATGTAAATAGTGTTGTGAGAAATGCACCAAAGCGACTGAGAAAAACTGTAAACTGTAATCCAGGCAGAATTACTGTTGTGTGGAGTTTAAAGAAGTTGGTTGCACAGAATTATAATGATTGTTTTGAGAAACCCAACCATTAGACCTGTGCACTTAGTGAAGATGAATCTGCTTTTAAACAAATCCACTCAGTGATCGGGTTTCCTCAGTGCTTTTCAATCTGTGCCAAAGTTAATTAATAATGGATAATGCCTTCCTCAAAGTTAAATTAACTCTCCAAAGACAGCATCTTATTTGCTGATAAAATTATTAAACACACACACACTCACACAACTATGTATGTTCTGTTCAGTGTCTCCACAGTTCTCCCTGACACTGGCCATAAAAAGGATGATCTGTGTCCATGTTTATACAGGAAGTTTTGTGTCAGATTTGCCCAGCCAATGGATATAAAAGAACAACTCTTTGGCAAATAAACAAAAACTCACTCACAGGGTCTCTCTCTCTCAACCACGTGTTGTCTTAACACTGCCAAGTGCGGTTTACCTGATGCTCAGAGAGGAGTTGAAATGACCTCAGCTATGTGTTTGTGTCTGTGCTTGTGAACATAATGTGGGGGATGTCAACAGACATTTCCTTTAGGCAATTCGGATGAGGTTTTGATGCTGTATATGAAAGGGCATGGATAAAGAAAACCCTGCAATGCTCACATAGTTTGAACACTGTGAACACAGACAGGTGGAGTGAATAAACTATATAAAATAAAGTATTGATCATTCAGTTTAGGAAGCAATTTTAGTTTGAAGTACTATTGGCATAACATGTTTGGTATTGATGCTGAACACATCTTAAAATTGAGAGAAGCAGGTCAACTTATAATTAATCTAGATTGATCAAGCTGTACAGTCTCATTTGGTATATTAGTGCAATTAGTTTGTGTGCAAGAATCACCTGCTCATATCCAGCATCTGCAAACAGACAAATAAGAGAGGTGCCAGTGCATGTGAAAGGTGACGTGGTGTCACATTTGAATAAATGAAATATTGATGCCATCAGTCGATTCAAATTCACCATCGGGGATCTTGGGAACACATTAGAGTGTTGCTAATAGGATCATTTCCATTTAATGCCGTCACTCAAAAGAACAAGGGCAGTCCTTGGTCTCTTGCGATTGGATTTTAGACAGGGTTAACAAGCAGTTACTGTGCAACAATTTAAGCACATTCTTCTCCAACAGAGTATATTATTAATGGTAAAACAGGTGGCATGTATGTACAATTTTGTTGACGCCATTGGAATATTTCATCAAGTCTTGACAATGATCCAGGGACCTACAAACTTTCTAAACAAACTCACAAACTTTTTGTTTTCTTGAAAAGAGATTATGCCACCCGTCATAACCTTCTGGTGAAATTTCAATTAGACACCATGGCACTGCCATGGTTACCGCCCCATGACTACCTTGATCTTCGTCAGGGGTCTTTACTTTGCAACTTTCAATGCATTTTAGCATTAGCAACTCTTATGGAGGACAAAGAGACAGTATGTGACGGAGGAACAAGAGCATATTTTATGCAAGAGTTGAGTGCAAAGTGCACCGTGACCCTGAAACAGCATTAAACTGCAGCTCCATGCTGATTACCTCCCTTCCTCGCTGTCTCAAACAAGCAAGCAACAATAAATCACCCCCCTCAGCAGCCAAGCTAGCTTTGAGCCGCCCGGGCGCTGTCTCTACAGCAATATTAGCCCGATGGTAATTGAAGCACTTCTACTGAATTCACTACATTAAACTTTCTGGGTTTTTGGCCTCCCGACTGTTTGGCAGCGGCTTATCGAGTGAAGCCATTGGCTTGTTATCACTATTAGCAAGAAGATGATTTCTAGTTAGCCAAGTGGACATGTTTGCAGCTTTTCTAATTACTTGAAAATTACTCTGGCTTTGATGTGAAAGGCAGCAGACAGAGAAAAATAAAGTCCTTTTCATGCATTAAAGAGCCTTTCAAAAACTGATCATCTGCAAAGCTTCTACTATAATATTATTAGATATTTGTGATTCATATGCTTTGAAACTTTTTATTTCATCAGATTATACAGCAATGATGAATGGCCATCAATCTGGGTTGCCAGGTTTTCACAACCCACCCAACTGCTACTCAAAACTAGCCCAAAGGTAACCTAATCGCATTTCGAGGGGGTTCCCTCTCGAAAAATTGCGTTCTGGAGGGTAAAATACATGTTTTTTTGTCCAGATTCCCCTGGTAAAACCAGCATTCCAAAGGCTAAATATTACGTTATTGGGGTTAGCCCAATTCTGCAAGAAAACCGCGGACTTGGCAACACTGCCGTCAATGGAAGGAAATCTTTTTTGAGTTCCAAAGGTGTAGTTACAACATCTATCAACATGTTTTTTTAAATCGTCACGGCGCATTAGAATTATAGCACCACTAAATGGACATTTCAAGTCAGAACTGCACCGACACATACAAAACCAAGGTCACATAAAACATACCATACCACATACCATGTACATTCATCTGCTCCAGGGAAAAAACAAACACATTTTTAGCGCCACTCAGTGGACATTCCACATTGAATATGTCACAAAACGTACATGGCGGTAAGTAACAGGTACATTTTGTCATGAGATCAAGTTAGATTGTACAAGTTGATATTGCATTTCTCCTGATGTCTTAATTTGCACATACACTTTTATGTGAACATTTGGGAATCCCTTGCAGAATCTGTGGAAATGAATAATTTTAATAAAATAAGAGAGATCATACAAAATGCATGTTATTTTTGATTTAGTACTGTCCTGAGTAAGATATTTTACATGAAAGATGTTTACATATAGTCCACAATACCAAAAAATAGCTAAAATTATTCAAATACCCCCTTCAAAACATTGGGAACCCTTGGTTCTTAATACTGTGTGTGGTTACCTGGATGATCTACGACTGTTTTTTTGTGTTGTGATGTTGTTCATGAGTCCCTTGTTTGTTCTGAACAGTTAAACTGAGCATTGTTCTTCAGAGAAATCCTGCAGATTCTTCAGTTTTACAGCATCTTTTGCATATCTGAAGCCTTTCCAGCAGTGATTGTATGGTTGTGAGATCCATCTCTTCACACTGAGGACAATTGTGGGACTCAAACACAGCTATTAAAAAAGGTTCAAACAATCACTGATGCTCCAGAAAGAAACATGATGCATTAAGAGCCGGGGGTGAGAACTTTTGAACAGGATGCATATATCCAAATTTTTCTTATTTTGTTAAAATATCCTTTTTTTCCCTATTTAGTACTGCCCCTCAAAAGCAACAGAAGATACTTGCATGTTTCCCAGAAGACAAATTAGGTACAATTTACCTTGATCATCAAATACAAAAAGTTTTCACCCCCCGTGAAAACATATGTAAACATCTTTTATGTAAAATATCTTATTCAGGTCAGTACTAAATAAAAATAACATGCATTTTGTAAGATCTCTCTTATTTTGTTAAAATTATTCACATTTTCACTGAATCTGCAAGGGGTTCCCAAACTTTCACATAAAACTGTATAGCCTTTAGTGTTATGCATTGTTATGAACTGAATTAAAACTATCTTTTGAAATGTTAAATTCTGAATCAATTCCTGAATTTTAACATTGAGGTAACAAAGAAATTGCATAATTACCATTTCAATTTTAATGTAAGGAAGTTGAATTTATGTGTTAAGTGTAAGTTTTAAGTAGAAAGGCAACATTTCTCAAGTTTTTGTTTGAAACTTTTAATTTGTTTATATATTGCATTTTATTTTTCAGATTTTATTTTACAATTCAGATTCCAAATCATAAATTGAACTGAAGCCAGTTTTTCAGTTCTGAATTTTGTCTAATCCTGGTGGCCTCTAAAACTACCTAAAGGTAATACAATGGCTATTTTCATATTATGGTATTTGAGGTTTTGATTAGGTTACTTACAACATTTTTAGTGCGTAATTAATAATCTGTACTAGAAAATCCCTTAAATTTTTGAAATGTAATTAAAGATACCAAGAATCAAACCTGAAAGCTTTGTATTAAATGGACAGTTTACGCAAAAATGTAAATGCTGTCATTAATTACTCACCCTCATACCATTTCAAACCCGCTAAACCTTCGTTCATCTTCGGAACAAAAATGAAGATATTTTTGATAAAATCCGAGAGCTTTCTGACACGGACTTACACAAAAGAGAAGAAATTGTTGAATAAAGTCTTTATTTTTGTTTTCTTTGCACACAAAAATATTCTCGTAGCTTCATAGCATTACAGTTGAACCACTACTTCACATGAACTATTTTAACGATGTCCTTACTACCTTTCTGGGTCTTAAACATGGTAGTTATGTTGCTGTTTATGTAGGGTCCAAAAGCTCTTAATTATCTTAATTTGTGTTCTAAAGGTAAACGAAGGTCTTCTGGGTTTGAAACGACTTGAGCAACATTTTCATTTTTGGGTGAACTCTTTAACAGCGAGGAACATTAACCATGAAGTTAACAATAAGTTGCCTAGATCTGCATTTTAAATGGATGAACAAATGGCCTTGTGTTTTCTATAGTATATCAGCTCAAGTAAAAGTATAATTCACACCTGGAATTCTGAGTATATTCAAAGTGAGCGTATGGACAGTGTTTTTATGATTTTACATTACCATAATTTATACAAAGCGAGGTGCTTGAAAAATAAGCGATGTATTCATATAGACAGCACAAGATGCATGTTTTGCTCAAGACGCTTTTTTTTGCCCCTTTCTACATCAAATCAGTCGTTACATGTAGCAGCTGTCGGAGTTGCTCATGGTTTTTTCGGTGCACAGCACAGGTTATTTTTAATGAACATATGAGATTACCAGCTGTGAAAATCAGAGAGCCATCAACACTTCAGTGCGAGTCAGTGTTATTTTAAGGGGTCTAGTTTTCATGTCTGTAATCACAGCACAGTTTCACCCAAGGCATGGTGTCGAATCCATTAGCGTCGGTTACAACTGCTAGGTGTGGACGCTGACAGTGGTGAATGGTGTTTGTGTGTCTTGTGTTGGCATTCACACTGGTGGCAATGGTGAGCAAACCTGCCTAACGCAAAGCTAGAGTTACAGCCGCTGTGAATCAATGTAAAAGACAAGTGCACGGTCGACACAGGACAGTGTTTTTCCTACCCACTACTTCGCCATGACTCTTGCTTTCTCAGTTAGTGTCACCTTTTCTTCACCGTGACCCACTGCATCGATGTCTGGCACATTATTTCTGTTGAATGATGTACATTGGGCCTACAGATCCTCTCTCATGGCACACGCACACACTGCAGCTGTTTGCAGACCAATCAGTAACCCTGTCATTATTAATGAGAGAAAATGATGGCATCAATTTTTAAGCAGGATCACTAGCAAGATGGCCACAATGTCCTCTTCTGTACGTGAGCGTCTGTGTGTTTGTTTAAAGGTGCATCCCCAATGATATTAATAGAAAAATGTTTCAAATGTAATTTATAACTTTTTATATATTAGTTATTTCATAGAACAGAATAGATATTTGTATGTGTTTTACATATATTGGTGAGGATTTCTGAAATTTTGGGTGCTGTGACGACTAGGGATAAAAATTGTAAATAATTCTAGCAGTTCTAATAAAGATTCTTTTAGTCAATGATTCTTTTAGTCTGTTAATGATTCTTTTAGTCAATTCACATTAATTTTTAAAATATCTTCATACAATTGAGATTTTTTATTTTTTGTAAAATTCATTCAAGTCCAAATCCATCTCTGACTTGAGTCAGTTCAATGTTGATTCATTTCAGCTTATGTTGTTGCAAAATTTATCCATTATGAACAATTCAGCTCTAAACCAGCTTTACAGAAGACAATAGTGTGATTATTCATCTAAATTTTGTTCTCATCTAACAGTGTCATTGCAGTCAGATCGATAAAATACTTTTGAAACCCCAGTTAGCATGCAAAAGGTGACAGTGGCAAGGAAATACTTTTAATACTTGAATGAATAAATAATTGTTTAAAAAAGTCCATTGCCAAATTATGGGATAAAAATTAAATTAAATTAATATTTCTAAAGATTTTTAATGACCTTTCAGTCTTTTTAAAAGTAAGTGCAATGCGATAATTGTAATATGCTATTGTTATATTAATTTATTTTTTTTTAAAAAAGTGGCAAGGAAGTACTTTTAATACTTAGAAGTAAATAATTGTTAAAACAAAAGGGAATTCTATTGCCAAGTTATGGGATAAATAAAAATAAAATAAAGTAATAATGTGTTTCTAAAGATTTTTATAGACTTTTCCGTCTTTTTAAAAGTAAGTACAATGCAATAATTATAAAATGCTTTTGTTATATTAATTTATTTTTATAAAAAGGTGACAGTGGCAAGGAAATACTTTTAATACTTAGAAATAAATAACTTAAAAAAAGTTATTAACATTGCCAAGTTATGGGATAAAATTAAATTAAGCTAAATTAAATTAAATTAAATTAAATTAAATTAAATTAAATTAAAAATTAAATTAAATTAAATTAAATTAAATTAAATTAAATTAAATTAAATTTTAAATTTTTATGAAATACTACTCACAAAATGCATTTGTGTCATGTGTGTCTTTAACTACACCTTGTTATTTAACTAACCAGTCAGAAATGATTTGATTCACAAAACAGAATCAATTCATTGAGTAATTTTTTTGTGAATCGGACTATACAGGCCATCTCAGATTCA
The DNA here is from genome assembly GCF_022985175.1 of Labeo rohita. Lineage (NCBI taxonomy): Eukaryota > Metazoa > Chordata > Actinopteri > Cypriniformes > Cyprinidae > Labeo > Labeo rohita. The sequence goes on along the minus strand of NC_066882.1, from coordinate 17,924,960 downwards.
GTTGCTGCACTGCTCAATAAGAAGTCGATTGCTGTTTTATTTCTTTATTTTATGTTAAAGAAGAATTGGTTCTGCATAAGAACCGATTCTCATTTCCCAAATCTAGAGTGACAAGCCTCGCCGATGCACATTGTTTGTATTGAATTAGTTCAGAGTGTGCTGTCAGGTGTCTTGTGATGTGAGCGTTTGTGTTTCTTGATGATGCCACGAGCATGTGCTCCATAAATCACACCGTCTCACACACACACATTTAGAGATTAAAAGGCCTCAAGGGCTCCGTGCACACTCACGCACACACACATGTTCACATGCAGAGACCAAAAGGCAATTTTCACCAGCATCGTAGTGAGACCCACTTCATTAAAATTGGATAGAGAATGGCGGGCCAGCGCCTTCAGAACAAGAGGAGCGAGAAGGTGAGGGAAAAGGAGAAGAGAGAGTGGAATCTGATTTCCCAGCCTCCTCTTTCTTTACACCCTTCCCCTGCCATCCGTACCGTTCTGTCAAGAATAGCAGGGGAAAAGGAAGCTATCTCATTACTTGACGTTCCTAGGGCTATGCGCTTTGGCTTCTGGGTTGGAGCTTTAGAGCTTGAATTAGCACATGCTCGCTGCGTGGCTGGTTTAATTGCGTAGCTTGTGTGGCAACAGAGGAAACGTGCCGTATTGTCAGAACAAACGCGCGGGCCGTGCGGTTGCTGTCACCGTCTGTTGCACTTTGCTGCATTGCTGCTTTTGTTGTGCTGTGTCTAATGAACTAATTTGGGGCACGCACTTCATGTAGACCTTCACAAACCGCTGTAGTGCTTGACCTGACTGTGCAATGCGAGACGAGCCCGGGACTGGCCATTTAAGGGTTTCTAATTCTGTTGACGGCGGGATTGTGAGATTATTCTCTCACAACACAGAACTGTGTTTGAAGTAAATATAATGAGCTCTCAATACCTGAAGTAGAAATGTAAATAGAGGGGTTATGTAATAGTGTGTTTGTTTTGATTTTTCAAGAAATAGTTCACCCACAAATGAAAATTAATTATTTACCCACCCTAATGTTGTTTCAAAGCCGTATGGTGTTATATGCGACCCTGGAACACAAAACCAGTCTTGAGTAAGAGCCAAAAATACATTGTATGGGTCAAAATTATCTTTTTTTATGCCAAAAATCATTAGGATATTAAGTAAAGATCATGTTCCATAAAGATATTTTGTAAATTTCCTACCGTAAATATATCAAAGCTTAATTTTTAATTAGTAATATGGATGGCTAAAAACCTTATTTGAACAACATTAAAGCTGATTTTCTTAGTATTTAGATTTTTTTTTTGCACTCTCAGATTGCAGATTTTCAAATAGTTGTATCTCGGCCAAATATTGTCCTATCATAACCATACATCAATGGAAAGCTTATTTATAAATCTCAATTTCAAGAAATTGATCCTTATGACTGGTTTTGTGGTCACATATATTACTGCATTCCTATTTCCTATACAAAAAATATATATAATTTTCTGTCCAATATATATTCTAAATATATCCTAAATATATGTTAGAAAAAGTGAAGCTCAATTAAATATATTTGTAACATTTATTATATATACTGCATTTATTCAACCCTCATATACTAAAATATATTTTAAAATGTTTTTGGGGGGCAGGAAAATACTTTTCCAATCTTACAGTAGCCTAGACTAAATGCAAATATGGACTGAATAGTCAACTAAAGAGCAAAACCAGATTAATAATGATTTAATAAGGTTTCATTGATATTTATTGTATTTTTATTTTTATTTATTTATTTATTTATTTATTAGAAGATTTGTGATCTCAGTTTTTTTTTTTTAAATGATCCTAATGACTGGTTTTGTGGTTCAGGGTCACATATATATTGTAATGTTTTTTATTTAAAAAATATTCATATGTCCACCAAGGCAGTATTTATTTGATTAAAAATAAACAGTAATGTTTTTAAATATTATTACAGTACAGTTTTCTATTGTTATATATTTTAAAATGTAATTCATTCTTGTGACAGCAAAGCTGAATTTTCACCAACCGTTACTCAGTTTATTATTATTATTATTTTTTATCAAATGGAAATTCATGTCCCAGTCAGATTTTCTTGGTTAAAACATACTTACACTCATCAGAAAAAAGAAAAAAAAAAAAAAAAAAAAATATATATATATATATATGTATATATATATATATATATATATATTTATTTATTTATTATTATTATTTATATATAAATTTTATATTTTATATTTTACATTAACAATGTAATCAATATTCTCTTTATTAAAGCTAAGTATGAATCCCATCAAGTTAGTGTTTAAAAAAAATAAATAAATTCAAGGCAGTAACAATTAACCAATTTTCAGCTATTCTGTTCAACAGTTAACTTTTAACGATTTTTTAATTTTTCGGATCATCAGTTATCAAAGCTCACTAAATGTTGGTCACAGACTGAGATTTATTTAAAATTTCACCAAACTAATTACTCACTACAAACTCCCACAGATCATGTTTTCATGCCATTTTAAACCTTATTGTTTTAATTAGTCTTCTCAAAAACACCATTATATTGTTTATTCGGACTGATTTGTGAATGCAGATAACGCACAAACACAAGAGGCGGAATTTATTGCATGAACCAATCACAGCCCATCATAACCAGTCATATCAAATCATATCGCAATGAAGGCATTGCCTCCTCTCATGTGACTTCCCCCATTCATTCTCTATTACCCCCCACCAAACTCACTGCACACTTTAGGGGGTCTGTTAAAATTCAGTGGACTCAAAGGAGGTGAGAGAGTCGTAGACCCCCCCAACTTTTGAGATTTCTTTTAAATTTTAAAGCAAAATTTGCTGTATAATTTACTTAGGCAACATAATACATGTTTACAAAGTGCATGTAGTAGCCGCTCATGCACAGGCTTTGTAGAATGAACCTTCATGGTGAGTGATGATTCACTCTCAATACACTACTTTTTCTTTGGACTATTACAAACTAGGTTACAGTGACGAGACAAGGGTCACCGCTACAGTACCTCACTTTTGTAGTGACACGAGACAGTCAGGAACTAGTCTTGTAGTTTTCTTGAAGTAATTTGATTTGTTTATTGTCTAATGCTGTTACAGATTGATTATTAATTTATCACAGGTTTTAAGTGAAACTCACTCTCTCTCCCTGCCTCTCGCTGATCTGTGCATCGTTGGATTAGAGGACATTACCTGTGCAACGAAACAAGGAGAATTAAATAACACTCAGTGTCGTGTTCAGATTGGAAACGGGAAAAAAATAACCCTCTTTGAAGGCTGTTATTGAATTTCATCAGAGAAAAGATAAGCCCCAACATTTCCCCTGTCTGTTTCCCCTCGCTACACATTCAGTGCTGACTCTGTCCAAATAATATTACTGTCCGGTTGTTTCACTAATGCACACCCACATTTGGTTGAGTGAAAGCATTACTGAAAATAGGATATGCAGTTCCTTGTCATATGCACGTTAGCATATTTTTATGAATTTTACAGCTTAAGAAATGGGCTATATGAGGCATTTTCTCTTAATAATCATCAGTTGAGAGAAGAGAGCTGTTGATGCCACACTAAACATGCTTATTTGTTTTGTGTTGCATTCATATAAAAGTTGCATTGCAGTTGCATGCATGAATAGGCACAGTCATCAGAGATGAAAGTAAACATTGTGCCTGAAAATCCGATTCTCTCCAAGGATTCAGAGAAATGGCAGTCCAGATTTATTCGGTCGGTGCCATGGGAATGACACGCACCGGACATCTGCTCTGGTGCGGCAATCCGCCACAGATAATCCCATTAAAATAGCAGTTTATTAAAATGGGAAAACACAAGAAGGGATACTTTTCTTTGCTGCTGGTGGATATAGTGTTACAGAGGGATGAGTGTATTGATTAATGATGAGCTTGCCAGTGGGTTCAGAGACAGCATGGATCCCATGAAGGGACAATATTGCATGTTTGTAATGCACGCAGAATGGTGAGCCTTATGTATTTGCATAAAAAGGGGCAAATTTACTGTGAATATTGTGCAGTCAACAGGTAATCCATACAGTAATTGTTTTGCACTGTGTGGAGTATATTTTGATTCATAAACCTGTGTACCAGTGGAATGATTTATTATGAAGAATTATACCTCATAACCCTGGCGTGTTCATCATTTTTATCTTCAGTGTCTCTAATATATGCCATAATAATATGTGTCTATTGGAGAGGTATATTTTTTATGCAAACAAATGTATATCTTTATGTAAAAAGCACCTGTCATTTTCCTATAGGTTTGCTCAATTAAAGTATATAACTGGCTGATGAATTTCCATAAATCATAACTGATATATATCCACATTCCCTGTGGGAACTTCTACCCGGGATCATTTGCATACATATTGTCTCACACCTTTTGTTTTTCTCCACCTCCTCTACTCAAGACCTTTTCTACAATCTTTTTGCAGTTGAGATGGCCGTATGTGACAGCTAGCTGAAATAATCTCATCTCGGAATCAAACCGCTATATCATCAAATCGTATTGCATCAGTCACTATCTGATTTTATTGAAAGAGCATGTAAAGATGCGCTTGAACTTGCTGTGCAGTTAAGACAACTAATGTGTCTGACCAAAATGTATGTAATTAAATTCTTACTGTTAATAACATATTGGCTGTTTATTAGTACATGTAAAGCATTTATTCTGCATGACCATATTCTACATCCCTAATCCTGCCCAGTACCTAAACTGAACAACTACCTTACTAACTATTATTAAGCAGCAAATTAGTAGTTTATTGAAGCAAAAGTCGTAGTTAATGGTTTATTAATAGTGAGAATTGAACCTTAATATAAAGTGTGACCATCTTTCCTGCCTTTGGAGGAAGGCTGAGTACTGTAGTACATCCCTTCTCACCATAACATGATGACTAGTGCCATTTCTCACCTGCTGTTCACTGACATTGATCCTGCTTCCTCTAATGGCATATATTTGCTCTAAAGCAGAGTGCTTTGAGAAATGTTTTTATTTCCCTAGAGATAAAGGTCAGGGACAAAAGACATACACAGGTACCAGTTAAAATCAGTTAGAATTCACACTATTAACACTGCCTGTGAAATCCTGAAGATTTGAGTAAATGGGTTGCTAAAATACCCTTTTACTGAGGCAAAAGGTTTTGTTGAAGATAGGATTTTGTAACCCAAAGCATTAACCCAAAGTCTTTGAAACAGTTGAAAGTTTTATGTAATTGGAATAACTGAGCCTGTCATTAGTTTATAGAAACCCGTTTCCACCACTGAATAAAAAATGTAAAAAAAGGCTATTGTGACTTTTTGTCTCACAATCCTGTCTTTTTTTCAGTTTCAGTTTACCTCGCATCTCAACTCGCAGTTTTTTTTTTTTTTTTGTTTTTTTTTACGGAATTACGATATAAACAGAATTTCTGAATTACACTACCAGTCAAAAGTTTTTGAACAGTAAGATTTTTAATGTTTTTTTTAAAGAAGTCTCTTCTGCTCACCAAGCCTGTATTTATTTCTATCAAAGTACAGGAAAAACAGGAAAAATTTGAAATATTGTTACTATTTAAAATAACTGTTTTCTATTTGAATACATTTTAAAATGTAATTTATTTACTTGATTTCAAAGCTGAATTTTTAACATCATTACTCCAGTCATGTGATCCTTCAGAAATGATTGTAATATTCTGATTTGCTGCTCAGAACATTTATTATGATGTTGAAAACAGCTGCGTAAAAGTGTTTCAGGTTTCTTTGATGAAGAAAGTTCATAAGAACAGCATTTATCTGAAATAGAAATCTTTTTTAACATTATAAATGTCTTTATCGTCACTTTTGATCAATGTAAAGCATCCTGCTAAATAAAAGCATTAAAAAATAATAAATAAATAAATAAAAATAAAAATACTCACTCCAAGCTTTTGAATGGTATAGTGTATAATGTACAAAAGCTTTTAAATTTAGATTAATTCTGATCGCTAGATCTTTCTATTCATCAAATCCTGAAAAAAAATGCACTCAACTGTTTTAAATAAGAATAATAAATGTTTTTTGAACAGCAAATCAGCATATTAGAATGATTTCTGAAGAATCATGTGACACTGAAGACTGGAGTAATGATGCTGAAAATTTAGCTTTGATCACAGGAATAAATTACATTTTAAAATATATTCAAATAGAAAGCAGTTATTTTTAAATAGCAAAAATATTTCACAATAGTACTGCTTTTGCTGTATTTTGGATCAAATAATCGCAGGCTTGGTGAGCAGAAGAGAATTCTTCATAAATTTGTAATAAATTTGTGAGTTTATATCACACAATTCTGAGAAAAAAGTCAGAACTGCTAGTTCATATTAAAGTTGCGAGTTTATTTTATGCAGTTTTAAGAAAAAAAGTCATAATTGCTAGTTTATATTGCAATTGCGAGTTTATTTCATGCAATTCTGAGAAAAAAGTCATTGCTTTTTAATTTTATATTCAGTGGTGAAAACAGGCTTCCATATTAATTGGATCTTTTGGAGACAGTGATAGAGTTTTCGGATCCATATAGCAAAACATGTAACGTGAACATCAGTACTCTGGTATTTATATCAAAATACTGTTGTATTACTACCTAATTTTATCACTTTATCATGTTTTAGTAAGATTTATTTGCTTGTTTATTGTCATTTAAACCAAGTAACAGCAGCAGACAAGAGTTTTAAAATGCTGAACCCATCCAGACAGAAAATATTCAAAGGTATGCATAAATATAACAGAACACACAGTAAACCTCTTGGTTACAGAAAATACTTGACTCAACAAATAAAGGAGTTTCAGAGAGCAGTCATAGCTGTTGGCCACATTTCTAGCTGATAACAGGAGCAGCCGTCTTCCAGGATCTCTGTGAGCCAGAACAAGTTTGTAAGAGGCACCTGTACAGTTCCAGCGCTGTCTATTCTTGCAACCTCCTGTTGTATCTGTGGGGAGAGAGTGAGACACTTGCCATGTCAACACCTTTGGAGGTCAGTGTGGCCTTGTCTTTTGCTTCCACTCATCTGTCACTGCTCTGGGGCTCATCCGCTGACCTCTGTGGCCCACATGCACGGACAGTGACGTGGCCAGGTCAGTCTTTACTTTTGAGCTTAAAGGGATAGTTTGCCCAGAAATGAACAATCTGTCATAATTTTCTCAGCGGCATGTTAAACCAAGCCTGTATGTCTTTCTAATGTGAAGGTCAAAATAAAAACTGTTGAGGTTTTGAATGACATGAGGGTTCATAAATAGAGACAGAATTTAATTTTTAGTTTTATGTAGGGGATACCACATGTTTGGAGTGCTTTAGAGATTTTATATGAGATGTTGTAGTATTGTATTAAAATTAGAAGTAGTCTAATATTACCGTAGTAATAGTCTCATATTACTGTAAGCAATATTGATTCACTGCTGTATAGCAATACATTGAATACAATTAATGCTTTTTTTTCATGCAGAATAGTGTACACTTACAAGTAAGTTATGAACTTTAGTTCATAAGCCTCCTGAACTATAAAAGAGCTCTAAAATCTCTCCTTGGGTCTGGTGCTATCAAAATTACAGTGATTCTTTCACTGTAAAACCACAGTAGTTTGGTACATCACTGCAATATTCATTTAGCATTTTTTGTTTATATACTCCCATCTGAGACATCCAATCACAGTCTTGCACACTTTTTGGGTTCTGTGTGTGTAAACAACTGTCCCCAAACTCAATCTCCCAGCATTCAGCATATCTGGCCACCGTTAGATGGCCAGAGAGAGAGACGTTGGGGGAAATGAAGAATGTAAAGCTGACCTGTGAGAGAGCAGGCGTCTGGTGCAGAGACGCTGAGGAGGAGGTGGAGGAGGACCCCTCCCATCTCGGCATGAGTGGGTGGATTTCTCTGTTTATCTTTAAGATCTGGCAGTGACAAAAAAGGCTGAAAACTGTCTTTTTTCCTCTTTCTTATATTTCATAAGAGGCTCTCTTATGGCACTCTTATGAAATCGTTCCCTTGTGTGGATATCCAGAGTTTAATGTGTGAATTGCTGGATGGTTTGATATAGCCCAGTGGAGCATTTCTCCCATGGTGCTTTGCTGTTGCTTGTACATGTCTGACTTTGAGGACAGTCAGCTGTTAAGATTATGGAACACTAAAAATCAGATATTTCACATTTGATAAATCAAAGCCTCCTGTCTGATAAAACCTTGCCCAATTACTTTGATTATGTTTTACCTGTATTTTTTTTCCCAAAACAATTGTAATAAATTTGCAGCAGCGATAAATTCATAAATGTGTGCATGTGTGTGTGTACACTACCAGTGACAAATTTTGAAGTCTGCTTACCAAGCCTGCATTTATTTGATCCAAAATACAGCAAAAGCAGGAATATTATGAAATATTTTTACTATTTAAAATAACCATTTTCTATTTGAATATATTTTAAAATGTAATTTATTCCTGGGATTAAAGCTTAATTTTCAGCATCTTTACTCCAGTCTTCAGTGTCACATGATGCTTCAGAAATCATTCTAATTTCTAATTTTGAATTGCTGTTCAAGTTTTTTTTAATATATATATATATATATAATTATATTATCAATATTTAAAACAGTTGAGTACATTTTTTTAGGATTCTTTGAAGAATATAAAGATCCAAAGATCAGCATTTATCTGAAATAAAAAGCTTTTGTAACATTATAAATAAGCCATTTAAAAGCCATTCAAAAAAAAAAAATTTTTTTTTGGAAAGAAATGATAGAAATTAATGCTTTTATTGAGCAAGGACAATTTAAATTGATTAAAAGTGATGATGAAGACATTCATAATGTTAAGATTTCTATTTCAGATAAATCCTGTTCTTCTAAACGTTTTATTCATTAAAGATATAATAATAAATGAATTTTGAGCAGCAAATCAGAATATTAGAATGATTTCTGAAGGACAGTGTGCCTGGAGTATATTCAAAAATATATTCAAAATAATAGAAAATATATTCAAGTAGAATATTTCAAATAGTAAAAATATTTCAAAAATGTACTGTTTTTGCAGGCGAGATAAGTGCAATTTTAAGAGGTCATCATAACCCATATGACAAAAAAAAAAATGAAAAAATGTTATTAATATATTAAAAAAAAAAAAAAATACAAAATATGTCCTGAAATATGTGTTCCTTAAATGTATTTCAAAATGAATTTATATAAATATATTTTGTACAATATATATTTTTGCCCATTCACTTCTATTTCTTTAAAATGTATTACAATATAAATAAATATTTATTTTGTCCTCCACATATTTTAATACAAGAAAATACATTCACATAAGTCACACTGAAGAAAAACATTATGTTGTCTATAACACATTTGAACAAAAATCATCTAAAACAAAATAATAATAAATTACAATATCTATTTTGGTCAAAAATATATATATTTTTGTATAGGAATGCTGTATAGGAATGCATGTGTATGCTTAGATGTTACTTCAATATAGATTATTATAAATATATTGTATTATATTACATGGGGGGAGGGTGAAATGAAACTGTCATCACCATTATAGATTAAAGATGGCACAAAGGTGCTGACCTCTATTCTTCAGTAACATTGCCAGTTTACTTACCACATAGTAAACATTAGTGCATTGTTGGCATTAATATAGAGCTTAATCAAATGGCATACTTTATTACCGCTGGAGATGATTTAGTTACTGATATCATTACCAGCTCTCAATGGCCTGGTCCTAAAGGCTTAATTTGATCTTGGCTTTTACAACACACCATTAAAGATTAAAAGGCAGAAAGAGCATTAGTTGAGCACTGGCTGTTAGAAAATGTGTGTAGCTGGATCAGATTTCCCTAAGGTTGCGATACCCTTCCTCAAGAACACAGAAAGGCTCGCTTGTACATCTGCTGCATGTACACACTTTCTCACACTCTAATTAAAAACACTGTCTGACATCACCGGCGCGCCGCCAATGCGCAAGCTGTTTGCACGTAGAATGTCTCCAGAACATTATTGTACTTTTGCTGCATATGGGACAATACACGAATGCACATACACAGTTGAATGTACTACTGATGTTTCTTTACATAATGTCACAAAAATACATCTTCAGAGGTCACGTGGTCATTTAGAGGGGCCACATTCCTGTTTCTGTCATTTTTAGCATGTGGAATCATCATATGGAGAGTCAAGCTACAGTTTTTATATAGCTGATTATGCTGTGCTGATAATGTTTTGTGTCACCATCATATTCTGATATTTGTTTTGATTGGTCAGGGATCAGTTGTTCTAGCTTTTGTGATTGCGCAAGGCTTCATTGCCTCCTTACAATCCATTCCAGCCCAGTGCTGCTTATTTGCATGTGGACTTTTTGAGTGCACAATTAACAGGCTTAATTGCAAAAGTTGCTATAGAAGTCAAGGCGTAAAGATTCAAAATTGCTGTGCCAGATTTTAGGTTGTAAATGCAGACTTGAGGTTGAAAAAAACAAAATTAAGTACAAAACTAAATATCTGTTGATAAAGTAAGTTTGTCTTTACATATAAATAAGTATAAAATAAATTGACTATATAATAAATTAATTATTTTTTTGTGTATTTAATATTTTCTTTAATATATTATTCTTCTAATTATTTTGAATTAATGTTATTCTTTACTGACCATCTTGATTTTATGACTGTTCTATGATTCTATTTGACATTGGATTTACTGGTTTTAACTAGGTTTATTATACTATTTAGACTATTTTAGACTATTATTTATTTTGTATTTAACATTTT